>NW_028274811.1:77428833-77731863 GCF_037043125.1 Eumetopias jubatus | reverse complement strand
TTATTTTTTATTTTTTTTTCATTTATTTATTTGAGAGAGTGAGAATGAGAGACAGAGAGAAAGCACATGATGGGGGAGGGTCAGAGGGAGAAGCAGACTCCCTGCTGAGCAGGGAGCCCGATGTGGGACTCGATCCCGGGACTCCAGGATCATGACCTGAGCTGAAGGCAGTCGCTTAACCAACTGAGCCACCCAGGCGCCCCGAAAACTCTTTTTTTAAATCAATATTCAATTCATTTGTTTATTTTTGCTGCTTTATTGACACATTATTGACAAATAATCATTGTATTTATGTAAGATGTACAACATGATGTTTTGATATACATATACATTGTGAAGTGGTGCCCCCAATCAAGCTAATTTACCTATCTATCACCACACATATTTACCTTCTGCGTGCGTGTGTATGTGTGTGTGTGTGTCTCTGTTGGGAATTAGAGTTAGCAATGATGTATTGTATCTTGAAATTTTCTAAGAGTATATCTTGAGAAAACTATGAGTTTTATTTAAAGTAACTTTAAAAATTGCTAATACATTGTACCATTATATGAATTATTTGCCATGCTGGAAATTCTAAGGGTTCTTTCTGTTTTTTAGTTCTTGGCTCCCTGTTTTGTTCACCATCTGTGTTATGAAATAAAGGATTTCCTATTCAGCATAATATGCTAATAGTGCGTTTGTATTATAATTTTTTGAAAATATTGCACATTTAAAAATAACTTTGCAAAATAATCTACGAAGGATATCAGATATTAAAATTATTGTTTATAGAAAAGCTCAGACACATGTTTCCCTGCCCAGTCCTTCCATCCCAACAATTTAATTTCATCTATACTGAGCCATATGTGTCCTTTTGTTAGTGTTACATAGTTTTGGAAAGAATAATGTAACTGAATTAAGATTATTTGATCTAAATATCACCTACCTGTATGCTTAACAACTTAAATTTTAAGGAAACAAGAATAATGACAAATGCATTAGAATGATAAAAACTAACTTGATGTATAACATTATTAAAAGATGGATTGATGATTTGAATGAGTTAATCATTTTGAAGTCTTAATGTAATGTGGCTGATACAATAAAAACAAAAGAAAGAACATGATACAGTGAAAAATGATAATATGTTGGGAATTCTAAAAGACACAAGGAAGTAACAAGATTTTTCCAAAGTTTGAATTTTAGCAGTGTATAGGCTTTATTGGGTATGTTTAAAATATATTGAACTATTATTCTGATATAATGGTCTGCTATTTACTTTAAGACAGCTTTTTTTTTTTAAGACAGCTTTTTAAGAGTAAGAAGCATAAGGTTGATATCTAATAACCATTCATCAAATTCTAATGTGACTATCATTAAAACAGACTTACTTTTTGGTATATGTAGGCTAATGATTCAATTAGTTTCAATTACCAAAGCCTGTCAGGCAACTAATCAAACATGTGGAAAGGACAGTTTTATTTTATCCCTAACAATTTTGCCTAGGAGTCAGAGTTGAAAGGAAGATATTTATTTTTTTCAGATCCTAAGTAAACAAAATGCTACAACACATATTTAAATACTAAAGACAGTATAATTTCCTATCATTATTTGGTATATCTGATAATGCCCTAGTAGAGTACTTACCATAATGCAAAATTGATGCTTTCAAAATATTGAAAAGAGATGAAAGACCATTGATTTAATGGAAATGAGAGTTGGACTGGAAAACAGAAGAATGCAGTTTTAGTCCCAGCTCTGTTTAATCATGTAACAAGGACAAGCCCGTTTAGGACAAGTCCACTTACCTCTCTGGACTTTTGTTTAACTCAAAGAGAGAAATAGATTGAAAGAGAGAAAGAAAGAGAGAGAGGGAGGGAGGAAGACAGAGAATATGTGGACGTTATGTAATAAATGTGTTGGGTTTTGTTGTTGTTTGGATCAAGATCTTCTTGAAGGGTCTGATGAAAATCTATAGGCTATCTACCTGGTAAATGCACCTATGTGCATCTTTGCCTAGAATTTTAGTAGTTCAAGGACACCCAGAAGACAACTGTCATGGTTTCCAAATTAAAAAGAAAAAAATCCCTGAACCAATCACTTCCAATTGGAGATTCATAGTTCTTCTTTGTCAAGTTCTAATGAAAATTTATTAATGACAACTCACAGATAATTTCAGTCACATATGTCAGATCCAGGATTGACCTGAGTCTATTCTATATACAGCAGACTTTAATTACTGACTTGATCTATAATTATAATTCCACTACAGAGCTAATAATACTGAGATTCTTCTCTCAGGACCCAAGAATGACATTTGAAAAATTAAGTTATAGAAAGTATGTAGACTGGCTTCCATTAAAAAAAAAATCAACATTTTTAAAAGTACTTGGTGGAATCTATATCTATTGAGAATTACTAAAAGCTCAGTGTATTTCTTCAAGTGTTAGACTTCTTATTTTTTTATTTTTTATTTTTTAAAGATTTTATTTATTTGACAGAGATAGGCACAGCAAGAGAGGGAACACAAGCAGGGGGAGTGGGAGAGGGAGAAGCAGGCTTCCTGCTGAGCAGGGAGCCCGATGTGGGACTCGATCCCAGGACCCTGGGATCATGACCTGAGCCGAAGGCAGATGCTTAACGACTGAGCCACCCAGGCGCCTAAGTGTTAGACTTTTTAAACACATCAATTTATAATTATAATACTCAGTTTACACAAGGTCATCAGTTAGAATCCAATACAATAATCTTTAATCCCTGTGATGTATCAGCTATTTTGAACATGATAGTGATTAAGATGATGTAGAATGTTTCTTGAATTATAATAGTCAACACTTCTATTCCTTATATGTGTCTCTACTTATGTACAAGAAAATCAGCTTTATTTCCCCCATCATATCCCATAAATTATATTAGAATTGAGTGTTGCCATAATTTGTTGAATAATAAATTCCAAAGGAAGGTGTTTTCTTTTTAAGAAAAGGAGAATATGCATGCACAAAATCAAAACCTAACAATATTAGACAGTGATGAATTATTCTTCCACATTGTCTCATCTCTCACTTACAGTCTTAATAACCAACACTTCTCTTACTCATTTCTTTGATGGAGAACATTAATTTTCTGAATCTGATCTGCAGAGTTATAAAACACTTTCAAATCTTTCCTTTACCAGTGATTTGGTCTCTTCTCTAGAATTTCTGTAGCTCTATTTGTAAAATTATTAAAATTTTATCAAAGTTTTCTGCATTCAAATTTTATCAATAGCTTTCAAAATATAAACATTTAAATATACTATTATTCTGAAAATTTTATTGCAGACACGTTGGTGAAATTCTTCAAGTAGCAGCCAAATAGCAAAATGTTGTCTAGAGACAATGTGTCAGTGAATAGTGCTGGAGAAAGTATGCAAAGAACTTATGTTTCCGCATGTAAAAATAGCAGCTGTAGCATTCAAAATCCTCTTTATGCCTCTTACCCAATAATATATCAAGAAGACCAGTTAAGGGTGTTATATACAACTGATGAGTAACTGAACTCTGCATCTGAAACTAATGAGGTACTATATGTTGGCTAATTGAATTTAAATGAAAAAAAGAAATCGTAAACAATCATATAAAAAATAAAAAAGAAGAAAAGAAGACCAGTTAATATATACTTATAGTAATCTAGAAAGTTTCTAAAGGAGGGATTACTAAAGCAGGGAGCAGGTAGAAAAAATAGAAAGAAAATATAATTCAGCAAATCATTAATAATTGCCTTTTTTATATGTGTATACTCCCAAAATAAGTTGGACTAGGATGGAAAGCCCTGCATCATATTAAACACTGTTTTTAGATATACTTTCATCCATTAAACAGGAAAGGAAAAAGAAATGAGCTCCAGGTTAGGGAGTAAAAATTTTCATTAAGCAACCACTATGTTGTTGTTATTTTGTTTTTGTTGTTATTTTTGACAGTCATGAAATTCATGTAGAAAATTCCTCAGTTCATATTCATTTTCAGCACTGGCCCATGCACAATTTTTATTGCTTTATTTTATATCTCTCCTCTTTCTACCACACTCAATTTGATTTTTATATCCCATTCTTCTTGACTCCAAATAAACGATTAATTAGAAACTGATAGTATTATTTTCATGCCTATTTTACATTGATGGTATTGGCTGTAAGTTTCTTTCTTTGTTTTTTGTCCTAAATATGTTTTTGCAAATTATTCATATTGCTCTATGTAGGTAGATTCATTTCTTTTTACCACTGCAGAGTAACCCATCATCGCATATGTCACATTTCAGCTAAGCCTTCTTCTAACAGATACAATAGTTTCTTATCTCAAGCTTCCAAAAAGCAGAATTTGGGATAAAAATTTGTGTGTAAAACATTTCTTGAGGGACTGCTCCAAGGAGAAACTTGCAAGAGAGTGAGGAAAGCAGTAAAGAAGTGGTCTCAGGACTTATCTAGCCTCAGCCTGATCCAAGAGGCTCTTGATTGTGAATTACACTTCAGAGACTGCCCCACCCAGAGGCCAAGAGTCTGGGTGATTTATTTCTACATCAATCAGCCATCTGTAGGCTAATGGATGGCTTTTTTTTTTTTATTATGTTATATTAATCACCATACATTACACCATTAGTTTTTGATGTAGTGTTTCTTGATTCATTGTTTGCGTATAACACCCAGTGCTCCATTCAGTATGTGCCCTCTTTAATACCCATCACCGGGCTAACCCATTCCCCCACCCCCTCCCTTCTAGAACCCTCAGATAGTTTGTTTCTCAGAGTCCATAGTCTCTCATGGTTCATTTCCCCCTCCGATCTCCCCCCCTTCACTGTGAATTGTGTAAGACTGTTGAATCACAGACCTGTACCTCTGAAACAAATAATGCATTATATGTTAAAAAATGAAGAAGAAGAAGAAGATAGCAGGAAGGGGAAAAATGGATGGCTTTGGGACAGAACTAGGTAGAGGAAAATGAGTGGAAAGGTGGGTTTGGAAAAGTTGTGGGCATCTTCTGAGTTGGAAGCTTCTGTCAACCAAGGTTGGTCTCTGGAGAAAGGTGCAGGTGTGAAGATTTTAGTGACCAATACCCATGATAGTTGTGGGACAGGTACACAAAAAGCCTTATAAAGGGGAGATGGTCAGGGCATCAGCATCATCTGCTGCGATTAAGGTTGCTTATAGCTCTTTATTATCAAAACAATAATAGGATGGGTATTCTTGTTCATGTTCCATTTTGCACTGTTGCAAGTGTTCCTGGATCGCAAAACTACAAACTAGAAGTGGAATTGCAACACTCCATTTCACTGAAATCTGCTAAATAACACATTGTTGAATCATTTATACTACATTTTGACCATTTTTTTAATTTTCTTCCTCATTTGTAGGAATTCTTTGCACAAATTTCAGATATTGAAGACAAGATAGGAAGTATCTAATTATTGTGTCTTCACTCAAAGTGTGTCTTCACTCAAATATTCAAATATTTGAATATTTACATAGCCATCAGTCAGCATACAATATTTAAATAACAATATCAGCACCATTGTTGATTTCCTTTAACTTCCTTTTTGTGGTATTTGTATTGCTATTTTTCAAAGGAGAAACTGTATCTTAGTATCCCAAACTGACTGAACTTGGATTGTATCTTTTCATTTCAAAGGACTATATCCATTTTGTTGATAGAAATTTAAAAAAGATTAATGACCTATTTTTCTTTGATGACAACAGCAGCTTGCATTAATATAGAGATCTTCAATCAGTCTAAAAATGACAGTCTTTGGTCAAAAAATATTTGAGATCTCTGTAAGTGTATGGACCAAGCATTTAAAATATATTTGTTGACAATGTAGCAAAATTCAGTTCTTTTAAGAATTACCTGATGGATAACTTTTACATCAACTATTAGGTGGAGACATAGTATTCTTGGATTTTTTAAAAAACATAGCAAAAGTGGGCACCTTGGACTCGGTTGGGTGACTGCCTTCGGCTCAGGTC
Organism: Eumetopias jubatus; assembly: GCF_037043125.1. Taxonomy (NCBI): domain Eukaryota; kingdom Metazoa; phylum Chordata; class Mammalia; order Carnivora; family Otariidae; genus Eumetopias; species Eumetopias jubatus. The sequence goes on along the minus strand of NW_028274811.1, from coordinate 77,725,892 downwards.
AGTATCCTGGAGTCCCAGGATTTGGTCCCACATTGGGCTCCTGCTCAGTGGGGAGTCTGCCTCTCCTTCTGACCCTCCTCCTTCTCATACTTTCTCTCTCAAAAAAATAAATAAAATCTTAAAAAAAAATAACAAAAGAGCAAAATGTTTTCTCTCCAAAACTCTCACTCATCTTTGATGTAAGGTACTATTTGAATATAAATTGAATATAAATGTATACTACAAAGTATTTTTATTCTATTTCACATAGAGAGAACTGAGGTTTAGAAAGGTAAAACCAGGTTTTTAAGATCAAACCTGGTATTCAAACCTAAATGTATCTGGTTCCAAAGACGGTCCTTAACCACTATGCTGCCTTGCTGTTCCTTTTCTTTCAGAGAACGGAAATGTGTGGATCTGGCCTGGGTGGAAGCATGGTTGAAGAATGTGATTCAAGGGAAAAAATATCCAGTTCATCACTGTATGCCCTTTGGGTTTCATACTACTGAATCTTTATTGCTTGAGCAAAGATTCTTTGCCCAGAGAACCTAAGAGGTGAGTTTTTATTTTATAACTTTTAAGGCACCACTTTTTCTTGTCATGAATTCTCTGCTAAAACAGAAAAAATATGAACACTTTTAGTTCTTTCCATGATGCTTGCATAACTCTGAACCAAAATCTGAAAAAGAAAACATGGGAAATAAAAATATTGATCTATCTTATTACTTCATATTAAAAAAATAATCACCCCCAATTCACAGAAATTTTGAGTCTAATACACTGTGGTGGAATAGAATGAAAGAATGGGCCAATATAAAGAAATCTGTTATAAATTTCATCTCATCTTTGTAAATGTTTCAAAAACTATTTCCAAAATCTAAAAATATCAGAATAGAAGCTCAACATAAGCTAAAAATAAAAAAAGTTACATGAAAAATAATATGTGTATAGAATAATAATAAAGATATTACTTATTTTTGAAAACTGAAGGCAAAACTAAAGGCATCTCCATTAAACTGCACAAAAAAGAGCCCCTCACTAACAGTATTCTAAATATTCTGAAATTTATAAACAATAAAATATGAGAAGATCTAGAAATACTGACATGAGTTTAACTAAAATATTAATAGTATACAAGATAAATTTCAGTTCATTTCATATTAATAGCCTTTAAAGAAAGGGTACATTGTTCTGTACACGGAGAAGCAGTGATTGTTTTTCCAAAGTGATAAAATTTGCCATTTGCAATGATGTGGATGGTGCTAGAGAGTATTATGCTAAGGGAAATAAGTCAGTCAGAGAAAAACAAATACCATGTGATTTTACTCAAATGTGGAGTATAAGAAACAAAACAAATGAGCAAATGGAAAAAAAGAGAGAGGCAAACCAAGAAACAGGCTCTTAACTGTAGAGAACGAACCGATGGTTATCATCAGGGAGGCGTTGGAGGGATGGGTAAAACAGGCAATGAGGTTTAAGGAGTACACTTGTGATGAGCACCAGGTGTTGTATGGAAGTGTTGAATCACTATATTGTACACCTGGAACTAATATTACACTGTGTGAACTAACTAGGATTTAAATAAAAACTTAAAAAAAAAAAACTCCAAGATCTCATAGCAAAATTTGAAGAATGATAAAATTCTAAATTTATACAAAATATATTTTAGATATATTTAATGTTAAAACAGAAAAGAATAAAATAATTGCAAAACAGTTTAATGATTCTTATCTTTGAATGGAACTATCATCTCTAAGCATAAATATTATAAACAAAATTACAATGCAAGTGATAGCCTTGCCTCTAAGTTACCCAAGAGCTCCCTTTGACTTGAGTACTCTGGCTAGCAAACCAGGCCTGAGAGGCATCCACAAAGCAACACAGGCAAGGTGAAGGGGCCTGATTTATTGTGAGATGATTGCTTTTGACACTGCTAATGCAGTTGCTCTCAAAATTTATGTTTACCATTCCCATAGTGAGTACGTTCCTTCTGTTACCCAACAGCCAAAATTCTTGGAAGGAGAAAAGTCAATGGCCAGATATCTATCCTGCTAATTGGAGAATCAGATCAATTAACAACAGCTACAATTCCCTAATCCAGCTTTCAAATTCCCATCGAAATGGCTGTGCCTAGAAATGCAATGTGGACAGTTAAATTTACTTCTTTACTAGATGTACTGAATTCTACTCTCTAATTTCAATAATAAAAATTGAATCCAAAACATGTTAAAAATTGCCAAATTGTCGAGCCTGAAAAACATCAGAAGGATCTGACTTGGCAGCGGGAACAAATGTTAAATCTCTACAAAGTCAAGTGAAAAACAAAGTGAGACAGACATCCAAAATTATGTAATCAAAATCTTTTTTTTTAAAGATTTTATTTATTTATTTGAAAGAAAGAGAGAGAAAGAGAGAGCACAAGCAGGGTCGGGGCAGAGGGAGAGGAAGAGAGAGAAGACTGACGTGGGGTTCCATCCCAGGACCCTGAGATCGGGACCTGAGTTAAAGGCAGATGCTTAACCAATGAGCCATCCAGGTGTCCCTCTAATCAAAACATTGATACATTAAATGTGGCTTAGGATATATGAAGACCTAAAGCTTTATCTTGGAAATAAAAATTATAAAACTTGTCTTTAGAATTAAAAATGGAAAGGCATATAGAATGAGAATTAAGTTTCCATTTCGGTTCATTAAAATTTAAAAGGTCATAACTGATTAGATGATGTGAAAAATTCTATATTTCTTTGCTATCTATATTTTGAAAGGAAGCTCCAGATTCTAATGTAAGTTTTGTAAGAATTGTTTCAGCATTGCTAATTTAATGCTGATATACTCTAGACAAGTTTTAGTATCTCAAGGGTTCTCTGTTCTTCTGGGACCTGAAATCTAGAGGTTTTGAATTTGACACTTCAGTTGACTTGCTGTATAATAATTGACCTGTGCTAGAACAGTGATTGATTGGAATCTTCTACAGATTCAAGTATGATTAATAAATCTGTCTTAAACACTATAATGTCAAAAGGGAAACAGTTTCCATCTAATGAAAACATGTCAGACTCATTGAGCTACCATGTTTTAATGTAACTCCAAGAATTAATCTAACTCAAATTAACTCCAAATGCTGCTTTTTAAAATTTCAGCATATGTAGCATAATTGTAGCAATTTAAAGATGGTGCATTTGAAAGTATATTTGAGTCTCTTAGAAGGAGACAATATCGGGGGAAGCTAAAATAAGGCAAAACTTTTACTAATTAGAATGTCTGCAATTTGAAGATTTACTCTATTAGTCAATATTTATTGGATATTTGAAACTAAAAATGTAGATTAAAATCAAGTGGATTCTGGAAAGTAAACCTTGCTTATGCTTCTATGCACAGGACACTTAAAAACTACATGCTCCATGAAGACATTGGTTCATGGAGTTTCAAATGGATGTTCACATGTTCCAATGGACAATGTATCCAGACTGATTTTAAATTCCCAAAGAGAGGAAATATTTTCCATCCATAAATCCAGTCCCGAAGTAAGTCAGTCATATGAATTTCAAGTTCTTGTTTATAAGGAACATTCCTTTATGCTTCATAATTTGTGTACTTTGTATGTTGTGGATTATACATTGTATTTGTCTACTGTAAGTATGATTCTTTGAAATTTTCACATTATATAGTTTACTTGCATTAATCACAAAATATTATTTATTTTTATTATGTTGTGTTAATCACCATACATTACATCATTAGTTTTTTTTTTTTGCCAGTTTGAATGCCTTTTATTTCTTTTTTTTAAATTTTATTGTTATGTTAATCACCATATATTACATCATTTGTTTTGGTGTAGTGTTCCATGATTCATTGTTTGTTCATAACACCCAGTGCTCCACGCAGAATGTGCCCTTTTTAATACCCATCACCAGGCTAACCATCCCCCCCCCAGAACCCTCAGTTTGTTTCTGAGTCCATAGGTTCTCATGGTTCGTCTCCCCCACCGATCTCCCCCCCTTCATTTTTCCCTTCCTGCTATCTTCTTCTTCTTCTTTTTTTTACATATAATGTATTATTTGTTTCAGAGGTACAGGTCTGTGATTCAACAGTCTTACACAATTCACAGCGCTCACCATAGCACATACCCTCCCCAGTGTCTATCACCCAGCCACCCCATCCCTCCCACCTCCCACCCACACCAGCAACCCTCAGTTTGTTTCCTGAGATTAAGAATTCCTCATATTAGTGAGGTCATATGATACATGTCTTTCTCTGACTGACTTATTTCACTCAGCATAATGCCCTCCAGTCCCATCCACATCGTTGCAAATGGCAAGATCTCATTCCTTTTGTTGGCTGCATAATATTCCATTGTGTATATATACCACTTCTTCTTTATCCATTCATCTGTCGATGGACATCTTGGCTCTTTCCACAGTTTGGCTATTGTGGACATTGCTGCTATAAACATCGGGGTGCACATACCCCTTCGGACCTCTACATTTGTATCTTTGTGGTAAATACCCAGTAGTACAAATGCTGGGTTGTAGGGTAGCTCTATTTTCAACTTTTTGAGGAAACTCCATACTGTTTTCCAGAATGGCTGCACCAGCTTGCATTCCCACCAACAGTGTAGGAGGGTTCCCCTTTCTCCGCATCCCCACCAACATCTGTCGTTTCCTGACTTGTTAATTTTAGCCATTCTGACTGGTGTGAGGTGGTATCTCATTGAGGTTTTGATTTGGATATCCCTGATGCCAAGCGATGATGAGCACTTTTTCATGTGTCTGTTGGCCATTTGGATGTCTTCTTTGGAAAAATGTCTGTTCACGTCTTCTGCCCATTTCTTGATTGGATCATTTGTACTTTGGGTGTTGAGTTTGATAAGCTCTTTATAGATTTTAGATACTAGCCCTTTATCGATAAGTCATTTGCAAATATTTTCTCCCATTCTGTTGGTTGTCTTTTGGTTTTGTGGACTGTTTCTTTAGCTGTGCAAAAGCTTTTTATCTTGATGAAGTCCCAATAGTTAATTTTTGCCCTTGCTTCCCTTGCCTTTGGCAATGTTTCTAGGATGAAGTTGCTGTGGCTGAGGTTGAAGAGGTTGCTGCCTGTGTTCTCTTTTACGATTTTGGACTCCAGTCTCACATCTAGGTCTTTCAACCATTTTGAGTCTGTTTTTGTGGGTGGTGTAAGGAAATGGTCCAGTTTCATTCTTCTGAATATGGCTGTCCAATTTTCCCAACACCATTTACTGAAGAGACTTTTTTCCATTGAACATTCTTTCCTGCTTTGTTGAAGCTTAGTTGACCATAGAGTTGAGGGTTCATTTCTGGACTCTCGATTCTGTTCCATTGATCTATGTGTCTGTTTTTGTGCCAGTACCGTACTCTCTTGGTGATTACAGCTTTGTAATAGAGCTTGAAGTCCAGAATTGTGATGCCACCAGCTCTGCTTTTCTTTTTCAACATTCCTCTGGCTATTCGGGGTCTCTTCTGGTTCCATACAAATTTTAGGATTATTTGCTCCATTTCTTTGAAAAAAGTGGATGGTATTTTGATAGGGATTGCACTGAATGTGTAGGTTGCTCTAGGTAGCATTGACATCTTCACAATATTTGTTCTTCCAATCCATGAGCATGGAACCTTGTTCCATTTCTTTGTGTCTTTTGCATGTGTCTTTATTTCTTTCATGAGTATTTTATAGTTTTCTGAGTACAGATCCTTTGCCTCTTTGGTTAGATTTATTCCTAGCTATCTTATGGTTTTGGGTGCAATTTGAAATGTGATTGACTCCTTAAATTCTCTGTCTTCTGTCTTGTTATTGCTGTAGAGGAATGCCACTGATTTCTGTGCATTGACTTTATATCCTGCCACTTTACTGAATTCCTGTATGAGTTCTAGCAGTTTTGGGGTAGAATCTTTTGGGTTTTCCACATAATGTATCACATCATCTGCAAACAGTGAGAGTTTGACTTCTTCTTTGCTGATTTGGATGCCTTTGATTTCTTTTTGTTGTCTGATTGCTGTGGTTAGGACTTCTAATACTATGTTGAATAACAGTGGTGATAGTGGACATCCCTGCCATTTCCTGACCTTAGGGTGAAAGCTCTCACTTTTTCCCCATTGAGAATGATATTCACTGTAGGATTTTCATAGATGGCTTTTATGATGTTGAGGTATGTACCCTCTATCCCTATACTCTGAAGAGTTTTGATCAAGAAAGGATGCTGTACTTTATCAAATGCTTTTTCTGCATCTATTGAGAGGATCATATGATTCTTGTTCTTTCTTTTATTAATGTATTGTATCACATTGTTTGATTTGCGTATGTTGAACCAGCCTTGCAGCCCAGGGATAAATCCCACTTGGTCATGGTGAATAATCCTTTTAATGTACTGTTGGATCCTATTGGCTAGTATTTTGGTGAGAATTTTGGCATCCATGTACATCAAGGATATTGGTTTGTAATTCTCCTTTTTGATGGGGTCTTTGTCTGGTTTTGGGATCAAGGTAATGGTGGCCTCATAAAATGAGTTTGGAAGTTTTCCTACCATTTCTATTTCTTGGAACAGTTTCAGGAGAATAGGTATTAATTCTTCTTTAAATGTTTGGTAGAATTCCCCTGGGAAGCCATCTGGCCCTGGGCTTTTGTTTGTTGGGAGATTTTTGATGACTGCTTCAGTTTCCTTAGTGGTTGTAGGTTTGCTCAGGTTTTCTATTTCTTCCTGGTTCAGTTTTGGTAGTTGATATATCTCTAGGAATGCGTCCATTTAATCCAGGTTACCTAATTTGCTGGCATAGAGTTGCTTATAATATGTTCTTATAATTGTTTATATTTCTTTGGTGTTGGTTGTGATCTCTCCTCTTTCATTCATGATTTTATTTATTTGGGTCCTTTCTCTTTTCTTTTTGATAAGTCTGGCCAGGGGTTTATCAATCTTGTTAATTCTTTCAAAGAACCAGCTCCTAGTTTTGTTGATCTGTTCTAGTGTTCCTTTGGTTTCTATTTCATTGATTTCTGTTCTGATCTTTATATTTCTCTTCTCCTGCTGGGTTTAGGCTTTATTTGCTGTTCTTTCTCCAACTCCTTTAGGTGTAGGGTTAGGTTGTGTATTTGAGACCTTTCTTGCTCCTTGGGAAAGGCTTGTATTGCTATATACTTTCCTTTTAGGACTGCCTTTGCTGCATCCCAAAGATTTTGAACAGTTGTGTTTTCATTTTCATTTGTTCCCATGAATTTTTTTAATTCTTCTTTAATTTCCTGGTTGGCCCCTTCATTCTTTAGTAGGATGCTCTTTAGCCTCCATGTAATTGAGTTCTTTCCAACTTTTCTCTTGTGATTGAGTTCTAGTTTCAAAGCACTGTAGTCTGAAAATATGTAGGGAATTATCCCAGTCTTTTGGTACCAGTTGAGACCTGATTTGTGACCTAGGATGTGATCTATTCTGGAGAATGTTCCATGGGCACTAGAGAAGAATATGTATTCTGTTGCTTTGGAATGGAATGTTCTGAATATATCTGTGAAGTCCATTTGGTCCAGTGTGTCATTTAAAGATTTATTTCTTTGTTGATCTTTTGCTTAGATGATCTGTCCATTTCAGTTAGGGGGGTGTTAAAGTCCCCCACTATTATTGTATTGTTTTGATGTGTTTCTTTTCCTTTGTTATTAATTGGCTTATATAATTGGCTGCTCCCATGTTAGGGGCATAGATTTTAATTGTTAGATATTCTTGTTGGATAGACCCTTTAAATATTATATAGTGTCCTTCCTCATCTCTTATTATAGTCTTTGGTTTAAAATCTAATTCATCTGATATAAGGATTGCCACCCCAGCTTTCTTTTTGTGTCCATTAGCATGGTAAATTGTCTTCCACCCTCTCACTTTCAATCTGGGGGTGTCTTGGGGTCCAAAATCAGTCTCTTGCAGACAGCATATCGATAGGGCTTGTTTTTTATCCAATCTGATACTCTGTGTCTTTTGATTGGGGCATTTAGCCCATTCACATTCATGGTAACTATTGAAAGGTATGAATTTAGTGCCATTGTATTGCCTGTAAGGTGACTGTTACTATATATTGTCTCTGTTCCTTTCTGGTCTATGTTAGTTTTAGGCTCTCTCTTTGCTTACTGGACCCCTTTGAATATTTCTTGCAGGGCTGGTTTCGTGTTTGCAAATTCCTTTAGTTTTTGTTTGTCCTGGAAGCTTTTTATCTCTCCTTCTATTTTCAATGACAGCCTAGCTGGGTATAGTATTCTTGGCTGCATATTTTTTTCATTTAATGTTCTGAATATATCATGCCAGTCCTTTCTGGTTGCCAGGTCCTGTGGATAGGTATGTTGCTAATCTAATGTTTCTACCATTGTAGGTTACAGATCTCTTGTCCCGAGCTGCTTTCAGGATTTTCTTTGTCTCTGAGACTTGTAAGTTTTATATTAGATGTTGGGGTGTTGACCTATTTTTATTGATTTTGAGGGGGTTTCTCTGTGCCTCCTGGATTTTGATGCCTGTTTCCTTCCCCACATTAGGGAAGTTCTCTGCTATTTTGCTCCAATATACTTTCTGCCTCTCTCTCTCTTTCTTCTTCTTCTGGGATCTCAATTATTCTAATATTGTTTCATCTTATGGTATCACTTATCTCTTGAATTCTGCCCTTGTGATCCAGTAGTTGTTTATCTCTCTTTTTCTCAGCTTCTTTATTTTCCATCATTTGGTCTTCTATATCACTAATTCTTCTGCCTCATTTATCTTAGCAGTTCGAGCCTCCATTTTAGATTGCACCTCATTAATAGCCTTTTTGATTTCAACTTGGTTAGATTTTAGTTCTTTTATTTCTCCAGAAAGGGTTTTTCTAATAATCCATGTTTTTCTCAAGCCCAGCTAATATCTTTAAAATTTTCATTCTTAACTCTAGTTCTGACATCTTACTAATGTCTGTATTGATTAGGTCCCTGGCAGTCAGTACTGCCTCTTGTTCTTTTTTATGAGGTGATTTTTTCCATCTTGTCATTTTGTCCAGAGAATAGATGAATGAGAGAACAAAACGCTAAAAGGGTAACAACGACCCCAGAAAAATATACATTGAACAAATCAGAAGAGACCTGAAACCAGGGGAAAAGAATGGGAAAGAAAGAAAAAAGAAAATTATAAACAAAAGAAAAAGATTAAAAAAAAAAAACACCTAACAAACAAACAAAAAAACAGAATATGATCAAATATGATCAGGCTGGTGCATAGATCAGTGCCACACACTAGATTGTGGGCGTATTTTGGTCTGTTAGAAGAAAGTGCCTCCCAAAATTTTAAAGAAAGAAAAACTTATATATGTACAAAAATAAGGGTAAATACAATGAAGGGATGGAATATGACTGTAAAGATGAAAATTATAAAAGATTTTATAAAAGGAATTGATAAGAAGTTGGTTTAAAAAAAAGAAGAGGTTTAAAAAAAAAAAAAGGGGAGAGAATGTGATCAGGCAGGAGACTAGAAAAAAGCCATACACTAGAGATTTAGGGTATATTTTAGTATGTTAGAAGAAACTATATCCCAAAATTTTAAAGAGAGAACAACTTATGTATATATATACCAAAAATAAGGTTAACTACTATGAAGGGATAGAATGACTCTAAAAATGACAAATAAAAAAGATTTTTTAGGAAAAGGATTGATAAGATATTTGTTGAGAAGGGAAAAAGAAAAATTCAAAAAAAGAAAAAGAAAATTAAAAAAATTAAAAAAAATTAACTTTGAAAGACTAAAGAATCATGGGAAGAAAGCCATGAATTCTATGTGCAGTATTCCCCTAGCGCTGGAGTTCTCCCTAACTATGACTCATAACTCAGAAGAAATAAAAAAATGATTGGAAGTTAGGTCCAGAGAAATGAAAAAAAAAAAAATAAGAAAAGAAACCTTTGGGTAGGCAAAGCAAATGACAAAATGAGAAAAATATTTGTAACTCTCCTCAGAGACAAAATGTTCCATCAAATAATGCAACATATGTTAAGAAAGAAGAAAGAGAAGAAGATAGCAGGAGGGGAAGAATGAAGGGGAGTAAATCAGAGGGGAGACGAACCATGAGAGAAGATGGACTCTGAAAAACAAACTGAGGTTTCTAGAGGGGAGGAGGGTGGGGGGATGGTTAGCCTGGTGATGGGTATTAAAGAGGGCACATTCTGCATGGAGCACTGGGTGTTATGCACAAACAATGAATCATGGAACACATCAAAAACTAATGATGTAATGTATGATGATTAACATAACAATAAAAAATTATAAAAAAAAAAGAGGCAGTGGGATCGTGTCTGATTTACAGTGAAGAAATGAAAGGCCAGAGGCTGTGTCTAGAGCCACAGGCTCTGATGGCAAAACAAGAGGTAGTTCTGCTTGCACTTAGAATATGTTGGAACACATAGTGAGACCTCAGCAAAAAGAGTCTGGATGGGGTTGTATCAAATGCCCAACAGAGGAGGGAAGAAATATAAATTATTTTCTACTGATGATGATTACCTGGGATCAAAAGAATTTCTGGAATGTTTCCCAGTGTTGAGGGTAAGTGGAGGAGACTTCAAAATTACTATGAAAGCCCAAAACTTGATAGAGCATCAGCTTAAAACTTTAACTCAATGTTAATATATATAATATTTATACATATATATACATATATATATGTATGTATATATAGTCATGTAGCCACCACTATAATTAAGATATGGAAACTTTCCATCTTCCCCAAATTTCCTTCACTTCCGTTTACAATCAATCCTTCCCGCACTCTGGCCTTGATCTGCTAAAGATCTGGCTTCTGTAACCATAGATTGTTTCTGCCTATTCTAAAGTTTCATGTACTAAAAGTCAGCTAGACACTTAGCCAAATAAAATAAAATGTATAGCAAATCATTGTCTCAAAGACTTGAGAGTTATATGGGAAAAACGAAAGAACAAAGATTCTATGAGTCTAGGCTTTGTCAGAGAATGAACTATAAATGTGTGCAAATCCTTTATACATAATAACTTGCCAGGAATATTGAGTCACAACAGCCCTAAATTACTGAGCAGAAGATATGTTTCAACATTGTAGTTAAACACATGTTTGTTGTTGTTGTTGTTGTTGTTGTTTTTACCTACTTGTAAGTCACAGAAGATTAAAAATATCCATTTTCTGGACTTCTTCCTGAAGTTCACCTCCCAGTGCACTCATATAAAAATAGTACTTTTGTATCAATCATGATCTAATTAGCTGATTAAATTCAACAAAGATTATAATACACTATAAAAAGATAAAAATACAAGGGGCTAAATTTATGCATATATTTTGAGATATGAGTCCTTGGTTAGATACAAGGTTCGCAAGTATTTTCACCAAGGCTACTTTACCTTTTCATCTCTTGTTTTTTCTTAAAGAAAAAAAGTTTTTAAGTTTGATGATGTCCAATTATTGATTTTTTTTTCTTTTATGGATCATTTCTTTGGTGTTCTGTTTAGGAACTCTTCATCGAGTACCAGATCCAGGAAATATTCTAGTACTTTTACAGTTCAATGTTACATATTTGAATCTATGATTATTTTGAGGTACATTTATTTATTTTGTCTGTGGTTCTCTCATTGCTCTATCATCATTTGTTGAAAGGACTTATTTTTTCCCATTAAATGGCTTGTGTATCTTTATAAAAAATTAACTGACTATACTTAATGTGGGACTATTTCTAGGTTCTTTATTCTGTTCTACTGATCCATGTGTCTATCCCTTCGCTGTGAGTATAATGGTCTTGATTATTGTGGTTCTATAGTAAGTCTTGAATTCAGGTAGAATTATCTTCCTAATTCATACTTTTTTTTTCAAAATTGTTTTGATATTCTAGTTCCCTTACCTTTCCATATGAATTTTAGAATCATCTTGTCTTTATCTATAAAAGAACTTGATGAAATTTTGAGAATTTCATTAAAATTGTATATAAATTGAGAATTGATTATTTTTACTATGGTGAGTCCTTCAATCCATTTATAGTGTTTCAATTTATTTAGATCTCATTTCATTACTATTTTATAATTTTCAAAATGCAAGTCCTGTGTCCATGTTTTATTGAATTTACACAAAAGTACTCATATTTTTTGTTACTGTACTCTCTTTGTTTCCTGGGGGGGAGCTGTGATATTAGCATGGTCAAGAGTACTCAGCTCCACTTTGGCCCACACAGCTCCTCCATGAAGGGTCTCCACCTGGCTGTCCAGGTGAGGCCTCTTCCAGACACCGGCCGGTGGGGTCTCGCGATCAGGTGCGGGATCTGCTGCTTACATGTGCTGGAAAACCTCATGGTCAGGCGCAGGCGCTTTCAGAGGGTCCACAAGGTGCCGCGATCACGCTTGGGGTGAAGTCTCCGGGAAGCAGCCTTCTGGAACATTTGGTGTGCGGACAATCGACTTTCTATGTTGATGATGCCTCAGTTTGCTCCTTTTCAACTCCCTTGCACTTAGCAACAGTGGTATTTTTTAATTTTAGTTTTCAAGTATTTGTTTCTAAGATATAGAAGTTCAATAGCTTCTTGTATGTTAGTCTTGTATCCTGTGACTTTGCTGAATTTATTTGTTCTGCAAGTTTGTTTAGATTTTATGTGGAATTTTCTACACGGATGATATATGCAAAAAGAGATGTTTATTTCAACTTCTCTAGTTTGTGTGTGTTTGATTTCCTTTTCTTCCCTTATTGTACTGATTAGAACATGAAGAACATCTTGAAGAGCAGTGGGCACCCTTGCCTTGTTCCTGACCTGTGGTGGAAAAATTACTTTCACAAGTAAGTGTGATTATTTGTTTTATGCTTTTTGTAGATGTTCCTTATCAACTCGTGAACCTCTCTCTATATCTCTATTTTTTCAGTGAGTTTTGTTTGTTTTATCATGAGTAGTTGTTGATTTTTTTAAATGTTTTGTCTGCCTCAATTGATATTGTTTTCTTTTTTAGCCTGTTGATATAATGGATTGCATTAATTATCTTTCCATTTTTGAGTTAGCTTTGTATTCCTGGAAATAACACCACTTGATCATAATTCATATTTTTTTATTTATTGCTGAATTATATTTACTAATAATTTAAGATTTTTTACATCCAGAGTCATGAGGGATATGGTCTGTACTTTTCTCTTTATGTATTGTCTCTCTCTGGTTTTGATAAATGATATGGACTTCATAAAATCAGTAGGAAAATGTTCCTTCTAATTTTTGGAAGAGATTGTGCAGAACTGATGTTAATTTTTCTTTAAGTATTTGGTGGAATTTGTGAGTGAAACCATCTGGGCCTGGAGATTGCCTTTTTTTAAATTAAAATTTCAATTTCCTGAATAGTCTTTTCAAATGATCTGTTTCATATTTGGTGCATTGTGGCAGTTTGTCCTTTTCCAGGACTTGGTCCATAACATCTAAGTTGTCAAATGTGAGTAGTTGCTTGTAGTTATTACCTTATCATGCTTTGGTTGTGTTTGTGTAGAGTCTGTAGTGGTATCCTTGGTTTTATTGATTTTTCTTTATTGCCTTTTTCTTTTCAGTTCTATTGCTCTTTGCCCTTATTGTTATTATTTCCTTCCTTCTGATTGCTTTGTATTTTTAATTTGTTATTCTTTTTCTAGTTCATTAAGTGGTTTGAATTTTTTGAGACTTTCCTCTTTTCTACTATAAACATTTAATGCTCTACGTTTCCCTCTGGGATTACTTTAGCTGCCTCCAACAGTTACTGATATGTTTGTTTTCTTTTTTATTAAGTTCAATGTATTTTTGAAAAAAATTCTTTAGACTTCATCTTTGATCCCTGGTTTATTTAGGGGTATGTTGTTTAGTTTCCAAGCAATTGGAGATTTTCCTGTTATCTTTGTGTTATTGATTTCTAGTTCGATTCCATTGTGATCAGAGAACACACTCTATATGATTTTAATTCTTAACATTTGTTGAAGTTTGTTTTCTGGCCCAGCATATCTTGGTATTTGTTTATTGCAAAAAATAGACTGTTCATATGAGTGTTCTATAAATGTGATTAGATCCTGTTTGTAGCTGGTCTTGTTGGTTTATTCTATATCCTTGCTGATTATCTGTCTAAATGTTCTATCAATTGTGGAGATAAAGGTTTTTAAATCTCTAAATATAACTGTGGAATTGTTTATTTCTCCTTTCATTTCTGTCATATTTTGCTTCATATATTTTTCAGTACTGTCACTTGGTGCATACACATTTAGGTTTGCTAGATATGGACTAGTTCTTTTACCTTTATGTAATGTCCCTCTCTGTCCCAGTAAATTTCTGTGTCTGGAAATCTACTTTATTTGATAAAAATATGCTCATTCCTGCTTTATTTGATTAATGTTTTTTTTCTACCCTGTGTTCAGCCAACCCCTATCATTATATCTGAAGAGAACTTCTTGTAGACATCATATTGTCAGATCCTTTTTTAAAAATCAGTGTTGTCATTCTCTTTTACATGGTTTATTTAAATGTCATTTTTGATGGGTTAGGGCTTAAATCTGCCACTTTTTTTCTCTTAGTTCTTTCTCTTTTAGGGTAGGGCATTTTTTTTGTTTGTTTGTTTATATTTTACTACATACATGCTGGTTAGTGGAACATTTGTAAGGATTTCATTTTATTTTTTTCATTTTAATCTATAGGGATTTATGTGTGTCTCTCTCTTCCTTTCTGTACATAAGTTTCCTTCCCCCCACCCCATGTTTCTCTTGGTATTATACTTTATGTTCAAAATATATCACATTTTAATGGAGTCAACATTTTGAATGTTCAGTTAAGTATAGAACCTTACCTTCCTTTTGTCCTTTTGTCTTCCTCCACCTATAATTTAATTGTCTTAAAATTTTCTTTGAAATATATGTTAGAGACCATTGTAATCTTTACAGAAAACTCAAAAGAAAGAGAAATATCTTTTGTATTTTCCCATATTTTGCTCTTTTCCTTATCTTTCTTGTTTTTTTATTGCTCCACACCTCCTATTTTTTTCCTGTCTGTTCACTAAATTTCTTTCAGGCATTCTTTTATTTTTATTTTTTTTTTGAAGATTTTATTTATTTATTTGAGAGAGAGAGAATGAGAGACAGACAGCACAAGAGGGAAGAGGGTCAGAGGGAGAAGCAGACTCCCCGCTGAGCGGGGAGCCCGATGCGGGACTCGATCCTGGGAATCCAGGATCATGACCCGAGCCGAAGGCAGTCGCTCAACCGACTGAGCCACCCAGGCGCCCTCAGGCATTCTTTTAGGATAGATCTACTGGAGGACATTTCTCTTAGGTTTCCTACACCTGAGAATGTTTTAATTTACCCTTTTTTGTTTGTTTGTCTGTGTGAAGCCTTTGACCAACCTCTCCCTATTTCCTCCAGTCCCCAGCCCCTGATAATCACCATTCTAGTCTCTGTTTCCATGAGTTTGGCTTTGTAGATTCCATATATAAATGATATACAGTATTTGTCTTTGTCTGACTTATTTCACTTAATCAGCATAGTGCCCTCAAGGTCCATCCATGTTGTGAATGATAGGATTTCCTCCTTTCTCACGGCTGAATAATGTTCCATTATATATATATATATATGTGTACACACACACACACACACACACCACATACACACACATGCACGCACCACATTTTCTTCATCTGTTGATGGGTTCTTAGGTTGTTTCCATATCTTGGCTATTGTGAATAATGCTGCAATGAACATGGAAGTTCTAGTATCTCTTTCGGATCCTGTTTTCATTTCCTTTGACTGTATACCCAGAGTGGCACTACTGCATCATATCATAGCCCTATTTTTAAATTTTTTGAGAATCCTCCATTCTGTTTCCCCCTTTACTTCTGAAGTATATTTTCACTTGATAGAGAATTCCTGTTTGACAGTTTCTTTTCTCAGCACTTTTTTTTCCCCTCAGCACTTTATTTCTGAAGTATATTGTCACTTGATACAGAATTCTTGTTTGACAGCCTTTTTTTCTTTTCCTTTTTTTTCCTCAGCACTTGAAAAATATGCCACTTCTTTCTGGCTTCAGTGGATTCTCATGAGAAGCCCTCTGTTATTCAAATCCTTTATTCAAATTCTTTTTCCCCTCTAGGTAGTAAGGTGTTTTTTTTTTTTTTTCTTTTTCTTTTCCTCATTTTATTTTTCTGACCACTTTCAAGAATTTTTCCTGATCTTTAGTTTTTAGAAGTATGACTGATATGAAATGGCTTGCATTTATTTTGTATTATCCTGTTCAGGGTTCTTGCAACTGTTGAATCTGAGCTTTATGTCATTTGCCAAATATGGGAAATATTTAGCCATTATTTCTTCAAATGCCTTTTCAGGCCCAGTATCTTTCTTCTACCCTCTGAGACTCTAATAACACAAATGTTAGATCTTTTGTTATATTCCCACATGTTTCAGAGTATCTATTCATCTTTTTTTTTTTTCCTTCAGTCTGGTTTCTCTCTTATTCAGATTGGGTATTTTTTTTTTTTTTGTATCATCTCAAGGTCACTGTTTCTTTTGTCTTCTCCATTCTGCTGCTGAGCCTTATTCCTTGAGTTTTTAAAACTGACATCCAGGGTTGAATAGGGAAGAATGCTCCTCACAGCTGGGCAGGTGGCTGGTAGGCTGCTGAAACAGCTTTACTAGTTCATGCTCCCTACTAGACCTCTGTTGCTAGTGTCCTATGTGAGAGGAGGAAGTCATCATATCACTGCTAGCAGTGGTGGAAATCCTGATTTTCCCGAGGCCTCCTCTGAAACTATCCCTTTGGAGAGAGGAGGGACATATCACTGACACATGGGGAAAAAAGTATAGGCCTCCCATGTGATCTCTACTGACCTCACACTAGGGGCTCACTGGCACTCATTTTGCATGAAAGTCTTAGTTGCATACTCTGACAACACCCTTATGGAAATTTGGTGAGCCATCGCATTCTGATGAATATGGACATCTAGGCTTTGCCCTTGGACTTAGGGAGAGGACTGGTGGTGGAACCCTTTCCCCACCCCTGTTTTTTTCTTTGGCACTTGCCTGAAGAAGAGTGGTAATCATTGAAAGTTTTCTGTCTTGCTAGCCTGCACTTTTACTGGTCATTTTATTAGAGAGAAAAGCTTTTCTTTTCTATTCTTTTCTTTACTTTTCTTTTTTTTTTTTTTGGACCCATTGACATTTCTAGGTGGGTGCCTTCACCAGCACTCATCCATTCAGTCTGATATATATGAGGCCAAAAAACAAGTCTAGAGAAATCACCCCTGTTTGGGTCCTTGGGACCCGATCCATGCTTTTCTCTCTTAAGGACCAAACAAACAAAACACACACACACACACACACAAAAATAAAAAACACCAAAAAACCCAAGTCAATTCAATTAGCTAATGGGCAAAGAACATAAAGAGACATGTTAATGAAGATGATACACAGATGGGAAGTAAGCACATGGAAGGGTGTTCAACCTCACTAGCCATTAGGGAATTGCATCTATTACATCAATAAGATGAAACATACATAAAATGGTATAGTCACTTTGAAAAATAATCTATCAGTTTCTTTTAAAAAATAGGTAAACAGACACTTACTGTATGACCCAACAATCAGACTCCTGGACACTAAACTTTTGAGAAATTAAAGCACATTAAAATCTGTCTATGAATGTTCATAGCAGCTCTATTTATAGTAGCCAAAACCTGGGAGCATTCAAAATGTTCCCGGAGAGAGGAATGATTAAACAGTCTCTGCTACAGCTACCCTGTGGAATACTACTCCGTGATAAAAGGGATGAACTATTGATACATGCCGTAACTTGGGTGGATCTCAAGGATGTTATTCTGAGTGAAGAAGCCATTTCAAAAGGTCACATACTGTTTGATTCCATTTATATAACATTCTCTAAATGATAAAATTATAAAGATGGAGAACATATTATGTGTAGTCAGGATTTAAGAATGGTCTATTTAGTTTCCTAGGACTCCTATAACAAAGTGTAGGTTTCCCAGCTATCCAAAAGTAGAGTGTTCCTATGAAACCTTTCATAAGCCCAAATGGTGGAAAGTGAAGAAACAGTTACCATTAATATACATGGGGAAACTTTTTGAGCATTTCCAGACCCCTCTCCAAAAACCTCTCTTAGGCTTTTCTGATACCTTAGGACACATCTTACTAATTGATGTATAAAATCAATCGAGATAAAGCACAGATGCTCACAGACACAGTTCACAGCTGTGGTAGCTTGATGCTGAGTGTAGTGACAAGGAAGGAGGTTAGTAACACTCTTGCTGCTCAAGGGTGTGCTGCCTCTATAAGGACTCACTCCAAAACAAATGCTGAATACTATTTTCCTTTTTTTTTTTTTTTAAGAGAAAACTCTGGATTTCTTTCAGTTAGCAAAAATAGGTACTAATGTATATCGTTTAGGAAAGTGTAGTGGCGTACAGAGAGGAGGTGGGTGGGTGGATGGGTGAAATGGGTGAAGTGGATTAAGAGTACACTTATCATGATGAGAACAGTATCATATAGAATTGCTGAATCATTATATTGTACACATGAAACTAATGAACACTCTTAGGTTAACTATACTGGAATTGAAAAAAATGAATGAATGAATAAATAAGTAAATAAATAAATAAAATAAAGACAAAGTGGCATAAATTGAACTTTCAGAAAGCAGGGAGGGCGCCTGGGTTGCTCAGTTGGTTAAGCGACTGCCTTCGGCTCAGGTCATGATCCTGGAGTCCCGGGATCGAGTCCCGCATTGGGCTCCCCGCTCAGCAGGGAGTCTGCTTCTCCCTCTGACCTTCCTCCCTCTCATGCTCTCTCTCTACCATTCTTTCTTTCTCTCAATAAATAAATAAAAATCTTAAAAAAAAAAAAAGCAGGGATATCTGTACCACAAACTAGGCAGCTTAAAACAACAGAAATTTATCCACACGGTTCTGGAGGGTAGCAGCCTGAAATCCAGGTGTCATCACCATTCCCTCTGGAGTCACTGAGAAAGAAATTTTTCCATGCCTTTCCTAGCTTCTGGTGGCTGCTGACAATTCTTGGCATTCCTTGGCTTGTTGTATTAACTCCAGTGTCAGTCTGTCTTCGTGTGACTTTTTCCCTGTGTTTTTGTGTATTCTTTTCCTCTTCGCATAAGGGCACAAGTCATTGGACTTAGGTTCCACCCTAAATATAGCATTTTTTCATCTAAAAATCCTTAACTAATTCTTTCTGCAAAAACCTATATCAAATAAGGACACATTCTTTAGGTTCTGGGAGGAAATGAATTTTTGAGGTATGTTAGTCAACCCATTACAGATGGTGAGGGAGGAACAGAGTCAATGAGCTATAAAAGGGTAGAATGTGGAAGATCTTTGTGGTGATAAAGTAGAGCTGTATCTTGATTATATTAAGGGTTACATGAGTCTACACATAAGATAAATGACATAAAACTTTTAAACATTTATTGGACGAATACCAATTTTCTGGTTTTGATATTCTCTTATAATTGTGGAAGACCTAACCTTGGGGAAAAAAAATGGTATAGGATGCATGGGACCTCTATGTATTCTCTTTGTAACTTTTTGTTATTTCAAAAATGAAAGTTACAAAAGAGGGCCTGGTAGTTTTCTTATGGATGACAACTTTTCCCATGATTATATGTAAATATTCATTGCTTTTTTTTCTGTTTAATATAAGAAAGAGATGATCTCTGCCTCTTGAGGTAGGAAAAAAAACACATTAATAATTGCTAAAGTGTATCATGAGTCATATGTTTAATCCTATAATAGATTGCTTATGTTATCATAGAGTTTATACATTTGCTCAGAGTACTTAGGGATGAGATCCAATAATTACCTTACTGGCTGCTCCTGAATTGAATATCAGGTCTAGAGTGTCATTGTCTATATAATGAAGCTAAATTAAAACCCAAATTAACTGTAGAATGTCATAATGCATCTTATGTAGTCAAAACTCTTTTCTACCCTCATACTGATTTATTTAAATTTAATGGGTTTAGTTGAAAAGAGGATGATAGAACAATTACAGAGTTTTAAAAGCACAGAAGCTTCTCCCTAAAGGTAAAAGGGGAACATATGCAATCTCTGTATTTGCATAAGCCTTTTACAAAATAGATGAAATAGAATGTTGTCTAGGGAAAATTATTAGCACTGGAAATTTACAAAAAAAAGAAAGAAAGAAGGAAGGAAAAACCTTTAATGGTAAGTGTGTCATTTAAAGTGATTTAAATGTTATTACTGAAATAATTATTTGAAAGCCATTTTTCTTACTAATTTTTTTTGAATTTCTAAAATACACAGGACTTTCTATGGCTTAAAACCATGTGATAGCTATATTTAGGTAACTGACTGCCAGGTGTCTGTTCTGTTAAAATGAGATTCCTCTTCCTCTGTCCACCTCAGATTTAACACAAAATATGTTACCAAAGGGAATTTAGACCTGATTAAGATTGACACTTCTTTTCACAGAAAACTTCTGTAGGTAGAATCAAAATGTCATATGGGAAATAGAGTTGTAAGAGAACAGAACGGGGGAGGGGAAAAATGAGTCACAACTCAGGTTATGGATCATTTGTGAGAATGATGATGCCATTTTCTAATTAGATTTAACTTTCAAATTTTGTATTGACAGACAGAAATGATCCATGAATTACTATTTTGAACTATCATTCTTTTTCTCAATGATAGCAGGCTTACATTGAATTTTTTAAGTGATACTTTTTCCCACTTAGTATGATAGCATAAATATTAATATCAAGAATAGTATCCTACAGTTATCTCGTGTTCTCAATGTCAAAACATCAAAAGATATTTTACAGATTAACCGCTTTTTAAAAGCAGTTACAGTACATTGCAAACTGAGATGAATTATATATTTTTCAAAATTAAATTGAGTTAAAATGGCCAAGATAAAATAATTAAATAAGGAAAAGTTTTAAATATATCTTATGGATGAATATTGAACCATATATTATAACCATTGCATTAGATAAGCCGTTTCAAATTTTTAGAACGTTATTTAGGATCCAAATGTTTCAGCACCTTTATTATGCCAGTTTATTGACTGTGTTATTCAACTCAGGTTGCTATAACAAAATACCATAGACTGCTCTGTGGCTTAAACAACAGACATTTGTTTCTCACAGTTCTGTAAGAACAAAGTGCTGACAAATTCAGTTCTTGGTAAAGACCCTTTTCCTAGCATGTAGAGAGCTACCTTCTTGCTGTGTGCTCATACAGCCTTTCCTCAGTGTTTGGTTGTGGAGAGAGAAATATCTATGCTTTCCTTTTCTTATATGGGCACTAATCCTTTCATGACGTTCCCATTCTCATGAGCTAATCTAAACCTAATCCCATCTCCAAATACCATCCCATGGGTGTTAGGTCTTCAACATATATATTTAGGAGAGACACAAACATTTAGTCTATAATATTGCTTACTACACAGTACAATGCAGCAACAGTGTTTGGTGGTGAATTAGAAATGAGATCTTGCAGTGTCCAAGATTTTGTATGCAGTGTTTTCCTTTGTGAATTACATTGTGATACAATAAACTAGCAGGGCAAATTCATTTTTTAAAAAAAGTGTTCTTAAAATTCCGGTGCATGTTCACTTAAAATTCAGGCTGCTCTGAGCCCTAGAGCTAATGACCGAATCCAGACTATATTAAAACCAAGTTCTTTGCATTGTGTCATCTTGGTCCCCTTGTTTCTTATTAGTTACTTCTACTTTATTCCTAACCCTCAGCCCAAAGTGTTCCCTGTCTCAAATCTTCTCTGACTTTCCATGTCAAGATAAATCTCTTAATTCATAATACTCTGTTTAACACTTATTTTATAGTAAAATTATTTAGGTATTGGTCTCCATCACTAGTCAGCTCCTTAAAACTAAAGACTGAATTATTCATATCCATTCTCTCAACTGTCTAGCGCAATGTCTGGTACATCTGACAGCCTTTTGTTCCAGACTGCCTCCTCACAGATATTTTTATAGCAAACAACTTTGGAAAATAAAGATTGTGTCTTCTTCCAGAGCAAGGGCATATTTTTTGTACTGTCCAGGCTAATAAAGATAATGTCTGCCTCCCAGGCAAAGGACAGATTTGCTTGCAGTCCACTATAAAAGATTTAACTCCCCTAAATGCAGGGTTCCTCAGCTATGATTCAAACTCATTGCATGCTCGGTGTCTATCTGGACCACTTCATGTCTCCCCATGGGATTTGGGTTGAAATAAGGTATGTAAGTTTGTAATTCATGGATTTCTCTGTGCCCATGTGTAATTAAGATTTTTGGCTCCATCCTCGGAATCCCAAGTCATTCAGCATCCATAAAACTATGGCAGGCTAACTTACCAACATTCAAGTAAAGTAAAATCTTAGACCCTACACATTTATTGATGTTAGTTACTCAACAGATGTATATTAAATGTGTTTTATTGAATTATGGATGGTAAAAAGAAAAATAATAAAAGCCTACTCAATCATGAAGTCCACACTTCCTTTCATACACTTAACACATGAGGAATCTGATGTTCAGAAAAGTTAAGTGACTCATTATCTGAGTGATGACTAAAGCATATTTTTGTGATTACTTAATTCATGGGTAATTCTTAAATTTTGTCATTTTTGTTTTATTCAAAATATTCAATGAATTTTATGATCACATAGAAAATAACTATAAATGCATTTTGACACACGATGTCAGTTCTGATGTTTGTTATTTGCATTTACAATCACACTGGCACCACGATGTGCATCTTTGATTGTTCAGGATAATACAAAATGAAAAAAGAAGATTCAATATACACATAATGAATTCATGGTAAGACAAGACCAAGTTTTTTAGTAGTTTAATGAGAAAAAAAGGTGAAATAATGAATTTTTCAAATGGTCCATGATAGGATAGGATAAGCATATACTTTGGGTGAATCTGTATTAACCAATACACTAATGTTATTGATTTAAATTTTATTGATTTTTAAATTATGACTATATTCAATTGGTAATTTTTTAAAGTTTGTATGAGGTATGGACTTGAGATATCTATACTTATTTTTTTAAATGTAGGTAATATTACATTCTAAGAATCTAAATTAACCGGGAACATTCACAAGAAAATAATTGTCTCAAGAAGTCTCTATATATGTACATTAACTTAAATTTCACAAATTCTGCTCTAAGCCATAAAGCTAAACACATAACAAAGATTTTTTAAATCAAGGTTTTTCCAAGATCTTTCTGTTGTGTCATTTGGATCCTTTTATTGTTTACTATTTCTAGAATAATAGAAAAATAATAGAAGAATGATAGAAAAATATCCTCATTGTCTATTAAATATTGATGTAGTGAAACTTAATTTCAGAATCTAAAGCTATTTTGGTTCTGAAAACTAGTAAATGGTCTGGTAACTGTGATTCACATGTTTAAAGTTCCACTGACAAAAGGATATGGCAATAATATAAGTCACTGCCTTATTATCATTGATTCTACATTGCAGTGTTCTTGAATGCAGATCTGTGAAAATCAACATATAGATACATTTTATACAATCCCTGTATTTTCTCATAAGATCATAAATTAATCACATAATTAATATTCTCCCCTCAAACATTCAAAATATTTAAATTTAAAAGTGGTGGTTTTGGATATAATCCCACCTTTTAGTAAAGTTAGTACATTTTTTCTTTGATTTATTCACTGAAATTATTGTTTATCCATGCGCCTTCTTAGTGTTAAAGTTTTTATCCCCGGACTTCTTCCCACCTATCTCTTTGTGTTCTTCTTACTTTTTGTTGTTACTATAATTATGAAATGGCAAAAGAAATTAAAACATCCTTAGGGCTGAGTGTAAATTTATATAAAAATGGATACAAGTATATTTTCAAGTTCTGGTATTTTAAATTGATTTTACATTTTGAGATTTAATCCACGACTTCAGTTAATATGACTTACCCCACAACAGTGATGACTCTTTCCGGTGGCAGAGCCAGAAAGAATTGATCTTTTTAGGTCAAATGTTAAACTTTAAGATTTATTTTCTTTAAAAAGGACATTTCATCACTAGTAATTGAAATGCTGTTGCCTTTTAAATAGTATACATCTTAACAACAGAACCCTGTCAAGGAAGCCTGCATTGGCTTAAAAATGTGTGGAGAATTTCTAATACTTCTTATATTGGACTAAAGCTTGCTTTTTAAGCCAAATTCTTATGTATTGAAAAGAATCAGAAGTCATTTAAGAGGAAACAAAAACCTAACTACACCTTTGTTTGAACAACAACAACAACAATAATAATAATATAATAAATTAGCAGCAATGGATTCTGATTTTTGGCATTCAGAATCAATTGATTGCTTATTGATTGTAGAAATCCCTGCAACTTAATGTTAACAAAAGTGATGGAAATAATATTTAACTATCCTTAAGTCCTGGAAGGTGGCCGAGGAATGGTCTGAATGGCCTTGGTGCTTCATTTACTTACTCATTTTGAGAGTTTAGAAGAGAACCTGCTTAGCAGATCTGTTTAGTTCAAGAGAATAGGCTGGTGCTAGCAGCTGTGTTCTAGAGGCTGATGCATTCTAAGGTGGCTGACTTCCTTGACAGGAAGACTTCCATTGTCACGATTCACATAGATTTCCTCCTCTGCCTTGTTCCTATAGATATGTAAAGCAGTGTGGAGACAGTATTCTTCTCCATTGGGGCATTGGCCATGATGTAAGTGGATTATTTTTGCTTAGCTTAAGGAGATAATTGGGTTCCCTAAATATATACAATACACTTCTCTACTGTTTATTTTAATCTCATAAAACTCTTTCACACATGTACCATACACACATACTACCACCAACAACAAAAACAATGACAAATGCTAATTGATGTCAGAATAGGAAAAAGCTATAAATGTAATCTTAATACACATGAATAAAATTATGTATCGGTTTTATCTAACTATTTAAGAAAAGCATAGCAATTGATATATAACTCATGATGTTCAGGGAGAAATCATGAGGTTAAATCCTGTAAACATACTAATCAGACCTTCAGATAGTATTAATTAGTGGAAATATTACTTTGTCCTTGGAATTCTTTTTGTGGAGTATGTGTAGGTTGCTCAGGGTAAATAAATTTTGAGTTAATTTATGAAGCGTGGCCTACTGGAAAATGTCAGTGTCTATTCCATAATTTTTTAGGTAAAAAGTATTAATCTTCAATAATTAAAATAGTTCTCTTAGTATAATTGATGCCCTGCTATGCATTACTTAGAGTCCCCAAATATTGTGTCTTGGCCAGAGCTTATCCTTATCCTGCAAGGAAGAATCTGACAGTTCTAGGTTTCTGCATGCTTTTCTGTACCTCATGATATTCTATATTCTTAATTTTAGTCAAGTTTGATACCAGAAAGGATATGATTCTTATGAGTATGGTTTGACAATCAGACCCTTTGCATTATTTTAGTTACATTTTGAAAGAGGCTGTCTCAAAGAAGAATTGTTCTTTGTTCAGAGAAATGATTAATGTTGGTATTCTAGCTACCTATGGCAGCCTAAGGGGAAGACTTCCTAAGGGGAAATGTGTTTAATGTAGAGGGATCACAGTTTCTTACTGGTGTGATCCTAGGTGTCTTAAAAATCTTCCAACTTGCTGAAAGAATGTATGTACAGTTTATTGGATACATGGTATAGGCCACATCTTTTGCAAATGTAATGCCATTCGTTCATAATAACAAACACAAGAGTTTAATATCCCCTTTTGAGATTTAAGAAAACAGATGCTCAGAGAGGCAAACAAAATTTTATTTGGGAATATTGGTTATTGTCAATGAATGGGAGATCCTCCTATTCAGTGTTATTTAATATTATATATGGTGATTTACATAACATAATAAAATAAAAAAATTATGTGTCAACTTGACTGAGTCGTGGTATGCTCAGATATTTGGTTAGATGTTATTTTGGGATGTGTCTATGATGGTGTTTCTGGATGAGAATAGCATTTGAATCAGCAGACTGAGTAGAGCAGGTTGCCCTCCCTAATGTGAGTGGGCATCATCCAATCTATTGAGGGCCTGAATACAACAAAGATGTGGAGGAAGAGAGAATTTGCGTGGTTTAAACCATTTTAGCACTAGCTAAATTACAACACAAGTTAAACTCACAGTCTCACCGTGTGTCTACTGGTAAGGTGACGGCATTGATTAGGAAAGAATGGGACCTGGTAAGCAGTGATAGGGTTGTGTAGGAGGACCTTGATGAAGTTATAGATGTTGAGCCTCTAAATTCTAATGAGTTTTCTTTACCATTGGAAGAGGTCTCCCAATCACCAGTGACACCAGCCTCTTCATGCCTGTCATCTGAGCCTGAGAGAATTAACATTACTTTCTGAGGAAACTATAATGGCCTCCCCTGAGTTGCCAAGCAAGACTCCCACCACCCTTCTTTACTTCTAGACCTATTACTAGACTCAAGTCCTAGCAAGCGCTTAAGTGTGAAGTACAAAGTATGACCCATGAGAAGGTTCATTGCACTCCAAAATAACTACTTGTGTTTTCGAATTTATACAGACAGAAAGTAAGGAAACATGTATGGGAATGGATACTAAAGGTGTGGGATAATGGTAGAAGAATATAAAGTTGAATCAGTCCAAATTTATTGATATGGGCTCAGTAAGCAGTGATTCTGCATTTTATATTGCAACTTGGGGAATTAGGAACGGCTTTGAAGTTTGTTTGGTTAGTTGGCTGAAAGGTGGCCCATGTCAGTAATTGGAAGTATGGGATCTGTTTTTTCGCTTAATGTAAAGGAAAGGATTCAAAAGTTTAGGATTATTGAATATTAGAGTAGATTTGTCATTTAAGACCTGTTCACCCATACTGAATGTCCAGAAGACATAGCTTTTACTAATGCTGGAGAAATAAATTTATGAGGGGATTCCTGGCATCCTTGAATAGCTCTGTGATTGTTTTTCTCTGTATGCCAGACCTCACAGTGAGAACTGTAGTCATGAGTTAGGAAACCTAAATGTAATGGAAATAATTGGATCCCAGGATGGTGGGGGCCAAATGGGGGCACCCAGTTACCCAAGGCAAGGTAAGTGTTGTTACGATAATAGACAGAAGAGTCAAAGCAGCAATCAGCATAGACTGGCTCACGCAGACCTGTTGTGTTGGCTAGTTGATTATGGTGTTCCTAGAAGTGAAATAGAGAGGAGATCTGCTAAATTCTTACTTGATCTTTATAAGCAGAAAAATTCTAGGATAAGTGAACAAAAGTCTAACCTGAACCATAAAGACAGAGAGTCATAGCCCCTTAATCAATTCCCAGACTTGATGCAGGTTGCAGACCCAGAATCCCTTGAATGAAGGGGAGGTTGGGGTCTCCTTGAGGATGGACTTTTGTAAACTACCAAGCACTTATACTGTTAATTTTTCTCCTAGTTCCCTTTGGGGACTACTAGACACTAGCTCTAAACTGACACTAATTCTAGAAGACCTAAAACGTTAACTGTGCCCCATAGTCAGGGTAGGAGCTTATGCAAGTCAAGCAACCAATGGAGTTTTAGCTCACGTTCTTCTCACATTGGCATACTACTCATCTTATAGTTATTTCTCCAGTCCCAGAATGCATAATTGTTAACAGATACATCTCCACAATTGGCTCCCTGATCTGTGCAGCAAAGAACTATTATGGTGGGAGAGGCCAAGAGGAAGCCACTATAAATGCCTCTAATTTGAAAAATAGACAAAAAGCAGTACTCCGTTTGTGGGGGGATTACAGAGATTCGTGGCACTATCAAGTACTTGAAGGATGCATGGGTGGTGATTCCCATCACATCCCATTCAATTCAGCCTGTACAGAAGACAGAGAGATCTTGAAGAATAACAGTAGATTATCATAAGTTTTATCAGGTGGTGATTCCAATTGCAGCTGCTGTACCAAATGTGATTTCATTATTGAAGAAATATGCTCATACCCTGGTACCTGGTATGCAACTATTGATTTTCTCTCCGTCTCCTTTACCTTTACAAAGAGCACTTCATTTCTGACACTCTAGTCACCAAATGCATGGAGATTTTTACCTCACAGAAAGCAATCTCTGTGACACCAGATGGGTGTCGTAGAATTTATCTCCGTTCTGACACTATGTACCTGGAAATAGCATCAGTTCCCCACTTCAGATGCCAGTTGCAACTAGTAGGCTTCCAGGTAACCCATAACTTCTGTCTGATTTGGCTACACATCTGAGGCTTCCAGAAACCCCTCCTCAAGATCAGTTAATTTGCTAGAGCTGCTTATAGAATCAGGGAAACACTTACCTTTCCCAATTTAGTAAAGAATATGATAAAAGATATAGATAAGCTTCCAATGAAGACATACAGTGTAGTGAGGTCTGGGAGGGTCCCAAGCACAGGACCTCTGTCCCCATGGAGTTTGGGTGTGTCACTCTCCTGGTGTGGATGTGTTTATCAACATGGAAGCTCTCCGAACCCAGTACTTTGGGGATTTTATGGAGGCTTCATCATGTAGGCATGATAGATCATTGACTCTATTTCTAGACCTTCCACTTTTGAAGAGAGTGGGAAGCAGGGCTGAAAATTCCAAGCTTCTAATTATGGCTTGGTCTTTCCAGTAACCTACCCTCATCCAGGAGCCATTCAGGAGCCCAATCAGGCTTGCTTTATTAGCACAAAAGACACTCTTGTCACCAGTAAATTGAGGGGTTTCAGGAGCCCTGTCTCAGAACAAGGGTCAAAAACCAAGTATTAGGGGGCGCCTGGGTGGCTCAGTCGTTAAGCGTCTGCCTTCGGCTCAGGTCGTGATCCCAGGGTCCTGGGATCGAGCCCCGCATCGGGCTCCCTGCTCGACGGGAGGCCTGCTTCTCCCTCTCCCACTCCCCCTGCTTGTGTTCCTGCTCTTGCTATCTCTCTCTCTCTGTCAAATAAACAAATAAAATCTTTTAAAAAAAAAAACAAGTATTAGAACAAAAGATCCTGCTACTGCTCTTATCACTTAGGGAATTTCAAGAGTTTTAGGAGCTCTGTGCCTGAATCTGGGGGCAGAGACCTATATATATATTTTTTTCTATTATTTCACACTTCTTGATATATCTACAAGGATAAAACTGGTCCCACTAGCCTTGGAGTATGCCCAATATTTATTCCTACTGACTTGGGGGTCTGCCTTCTTTTCTAGTCATTGAGGCCCCACCCTTGGCAGCTGCTTGGCCAGATCATTGGCACATGAGTTTCTTGGACTTTCAACTCTTTTTTCCTCCCTGAAAAACATTTCCCTTTCATATATCTTCTTTATTTCTTGGGGCAGTATTCCTTGGTCAACTTTAAATAGTGGGGTGGGGGGAGAAAGCAAGTTCATTGATTAAAAGCAAGGCAAACACACACACACATTCACTGGGAGGTATTTAGAAATATTATTACCTTTACATATAAAAGATAGTTTCATAAAATGTGAACTTGATTTATAACATAAATTTAAGCCCAAGAAGTTGTTACTATAATTTCCCATTAGTACCTCTCTTCTCCACAATTATTTCTAGCTTGGATTAAGGTAGCAGCTTATAGTTATTGTTCGTACAATTCCAATCAATACCAAAATCCTACAATGAAAGGGAGAAAACAGTACATTTTTTTTAAAGGATAAGATGCAGTCATGACACTTTTAACATTACTAGGAAACCAATAAAGAATTCCCACCATAAATTATACTGAAACTTTTTATTTATAACTACTACAAGCAGGATGGTCATAAATTTTCACAGAACTAGAAAACTATGAATGATTCGTCTGGGCAAGAAGAATGTCAAATGCTTTAACAATTCTTTCTAAAATTAAAAAAAAAACACAGAGTTTCAAATTGTTTCTTTTTAAGTTCCGCTAAAAATGAAATATTTGCATTTTAGCTATTGTTTTTTCCTTTGTCTAATAAAGAAGTTTAAATTCAGTCATTAATTTCCACCTCTCACTTCTAAGGGTAGAGCAAACACTGTTGAATTAGGGAAGAATTACTAATACTCTGAAGAAACCATGAGAAATACATGTTTTCTTCTCCCTGAAAATGCAAAATCTCAGTAGCTTTTGTAGCTGTTACTTTAAAACAAACTATATGTGTTCAGGGAAAACAGGGAACTGCATTATTAGACATGCATGAATAGTAGTCTGCTTGTTATATTGTATGCAAGGTAAACCTTAAAAACAACTGAAAAAATGGGTGTACCATCAAGCAATACTTATGAAACTCAAACATATTTTGAAATCACCTGAGGGGGGGAAATAAAAGCCCCTGGGAGTTCATTTAATTGGTCTTGGGTGTGATCTAAGCATAGGATATATAAAAGCCTTCCAAGTTATTCTACTTTACATCCAAGGTTATGAGAACGAATGAAGCTATGTGTAATTTTGATGATTTCAATTTCAATTGAAACATTTTAGAGGAAAGATAAGTAGTTATAATTGTAAGTAGAACATATCTCATTTTCACATGTGATTCAGCTTCAACTTGGATCTAAAAAATGATTAAAAATGAAGCCCAAAATGAACATACAGTGGCGTGCCTGTTTAAATAGAATGCATTACGCAAACAATGAATCATGGAACAGTACATCAAAAACTAATGATGTAATGTATGGTGATTAACATAACATAATAAAATAAAAAAAAGAAAGTCAACTGGAATAAATAAATAAACAAATAAATAAAATGCATTTAATATAACTTCACAGATCCTCAAATTTTTCAAATATAAATTTCTACATGAAAATACATATCCTGTTTGAGATTGTTTCCTAAGTATTGAAAAATGAGAGTTATTAATTCATAATTCTTTAGGTTGAAAGATATTTGTGGAGCACAGTAGAAAAAAGAGAATGTAAAACAAAAGAAAAAAATGTTAAATTGGTATTGGTAAGCATGTTCACAGGAGAAATTCTTTGTAGTTTTGTTTAAGCAGTGAAACTTAAACCTTCTGGCAGAGGTTGATAAATTGCAATGCATTTTAATTTTGACTTTATTAAAATAAATTGGTATATTTTCTTATTTTTTTCTCTCTATGCATAGACTATTTTACATGATTTCAATTATACTCCATATACAATTTGCAGCCTGATAAAATAATATATATTATACAGTGCAATTAACAATAATTCTTCAGAGAAATACAGCAACTTTTTGAATTAATTGAAAAGGTTGTATATGTAATCAATTTAGCTATAATTTACTTTTGGTTAGACTTGTAGATAATTTTAAATATAAAATAATTTTAAGGATTTTTTTAAAAGTTCTTTTTCTATTGCTTTTCATGTATTTGCTATTATTTTCTGTATCTTTGGAGCAGAAGTAAGAGGTCAACAGAAAGGAAATAAAGAGAAGTTAAGGAAATAATAAATATATTTAGTCATTAATGATCCATGAGCCATGCCAAGTGACTTGGGTGTCTATATTAGGAATATGTTTTCCATGAAGATTTGCTTTCCACCACCTTTCCTCTGGTAGAAATGCAAAAGATAAATGTGTGAGTAAATGAGTATATATTTTGATTTTTGTATCTTGTCTTAAAAAATATGAGTAACATAATATAGAGATGATACATTGATGGAAGTTACACTTACAATTTTTTAAATAGGGTGTGAAGGAAAAGGAAACTTTATGTACTATTGGTGGGGATGCAAACTGGTACAGCCACTGTGGAAGACAGTATGGAGGTTCCTCAAAAATTTAAAAATAGAACTATTCTACAATCCAGTAATCACACTACTAGGTATTTACCCCAAGAATACAAAAACACCATTTTGAAGGGATACATGCACCCCTGTGTTTATTGCAGCATTATTTACTGTAGACAAACTATGGAAGCAGCCTATGTCCATTGATAGGTGAATGGATAAAGAAAAAGTGCCATACACACACACACACACATATACACACAATGGAATATTATTCAGTTATAAAAAAGAATGGAATCTTGCCATTTGCAACAACATGGATGGAGCTAGAGAGTATATTGCTAAGCAAAATAAGCCAGTCAGAGAGAGACACATACCATATGATTTCACTCATATGTGGAATTTAAGAAACAAAACAAATGAACAAAGGAAAAAAGACAAACCAAAAAACAGACTCAACTATAGAGGGCAAACAGATGGTTACCAGTGGGGAGGTAGGTTGGGGCATGGAAAAAAAATAAATAGGTAACTGGCATTTAAATAAGCATGGTTTATAGGATGTAACAATAAAGTATCTGGTACAATTACTGATCATCCTTTGGAAATATAAAGTGTTGCATTTATTGCAAAACATGATGATTAAGAAATTAAATTATTAACTCTATATAATAAAACTTTAAATATAATTAAAAGATTTGTTACCCTCACCTCCTGCAGTTCAAAGGTGTTTGAATTAAGAAACCTTCATTTGGGAAAGAAATGACATCAGTTTTTTTTATTTCATATTTTTCTTGTCTTGGGGATCCTAGCATTATTTTGCATTTGGCATGTAGAATGTTTTAAAATAAACTTAGTAGACTTCTGTTGTACACAGATAAAGGATACCAACTGAGTCTCAGGTATCCATCTCTCAACCTATCTGTTCATCTATTTGTCATTTTATCTATTTATATGCCTATATGTATTTATGTAATAGAGAGGGAAGGGGGGCACAGAGCGGGGGAGAGAGAGAATCTTAAGCAGGCTCCAACTCCAGTGTGGAGCCCAAGGCTGGGCTCGATTTCATAGTCCCGAGATCCTGACCTGAGCCAAGATCAAGAGTTAGACGCTTAACCAACTAAGCCACCCAGGTGCCCCAAGACTTTGAAATTTTATTTTTAAATGTTTTTTTCCTGCTTAACCTTTTCATTAGTGTTCTATTATTTTTCTTTATTTTGCTATTGCTGATATAGATTTCAGCATAATTCTTCCATTTTCTTGTTATTCTTTGTGTTTCCAGGGGTATCTTCATTCTCCTTTAGTGCTCTTTTGAGCCTTAAAGGTTTATTAAGAAATTACTGGATGTATTTTCAGTGCAATACTGGCCTTGACATTTCTCTCTCTTGGGTTATTTTGCATCTCTTCAGCCTATGACTAACTTGTAGAATTTGTCTGGTAGAGATGCAAATACTTTCTTTCCAGGGGAAGAAGCAACCCTATGATTACACTGTGTGGCCTTGTTGGATATTAACTTGTTTTTTTAATCTAACACAACAATCTTATCCAGCATTACCTATAGATACCTAGCTTTGGAGCTATCATAATATCTTACTGGTTCTTTATTAATAAATTAATGGAATAAAGTATTTGACACTTTATTTATTTATTTATTTTAAAGATTTTATTTGTTTATTTGAGAGAGAGAGAATGAGAGAGAGAGAGCACGAGAGGGAAGAGGGTCAGAGGGAGAAGCAGACTCCCTGCCGAGCAGGGAGCCCGATGCGGGACTCAATCCTGGGACTCCAGGATCATGACCTGAGCTGAAGGCAGTTGCCCAACCAACTGAACCACCCAGGCGCCCAGTATTTGACACTTTAATGTTATGTTTGCATGAGAGTCATGATTTTTCACAATGAATATTGTGTTTTAAAACTGAAAACTTTTTTAAAAAGATTTTATTTATTTATTAGAATGAGAGAGAGAGAGAGAGAGAGAGAGAGAGAGAGAGAGAGCACAAGAGGGGGGAGGGGCTGAGGGAGAAGCAGAGTCCCTGCCAATCAAGGAGCCCGATGTGGGACTCAATCCCGGGACTCCAGGATCATGACCTGAGCCGAAGGCAGTTGCTTAACCAACAGCCATGCAGGCGCCCCAAAACTGAAAACTTTTTTTAAAAATATTAATGTCCATTTATGAGGCCTTAGAGGATAAAATTCTCTCAAGCATTTGTTTGCTTCTCCTAATCAAATAATCTGTTTCCATTTCATGGCCACTGAATTAAATATTCCACTGATATCTCTGCTTTATTAAATCAAAAACCCAGCAAAATATTTAGCAGCTTATCCTTAGACATGTGAAAATTGTTAGTGCATTTACTTAGTGGTACTAAAATTTCTTCTGTATTCATGTATTTATTCATTCATTCATAGTCGGATGATCTCTTTGCTGAACTACTACCTTAATTTTATGTTGCCAATTGGTTATTTATCCTAATTAACAGGAATTCTGGTAGTAGATTTCAGCTCAGGTCATGATCTCAGGGTTGTGAGATCAAGCCCCACATTGGGTTTCATGCTGGATGTGGATCCTGCTTAAGATTCTCTCTCTCCCTCTCCCTTTGCCCCTCCCCTTCCCTCTCTCTCTCTCTCCCTCTCTTCCTCATTCCCTCTTTCTAAAAGAAAAAAAAAATCAAAGTCTCTTTCTGTTAGTTGAAAATTGCTTTATATGTAAACTTCCCTGTATTTATTGTAGTTCACTGAAATAAACTATGCCCGTGAATCTTATAGAGGAATTTATTTAATTATAAGCACTTGAGTGATGCCTGGGGGGCTGAGTCACTAAGTGTCTGCCTTAGGCTCAGGTCATGACCCCAGGGTCCTGGGATAGAGACGCACATCCGGCTCCCTGCTCAGCGGGAAACCTGCTTCTCCCTCTCCCACTCCCCCTGCTTGTGGTCCCTCTCTCACTGTCTCTCTTTCTCTCTCTCTGTCAAATAAATAAATAAATCTTTAAAAAAATTATAAGTACGTGAAATAAAATTTTTCTCATGCATAAAATAATTTTCCTTAAGAAATGAGGAATGCATATTTATTTATTTATTTATTTATTTATAGATTTTATTTATTTATTCATGAGAGACAGAGAGAAGCAGAGCGAGAAGCAGGCTCCCCACCAAGCTGGGAGCCCGATGCGGGACTCGATCCCAGGACCCTGGGATCATGACCTGAGCCGAAGGCAGATGCTTTATCTGAGCCACCCAGGTGCCCAGGAAATGCATATTTAAAAATTCAGTTTTTTTAGTTAACAATTTAAAATACCTAAGTGATTTTGAAAGCTCTAATCCCTAATTATGTTTAGCTTTTTATTCTCAGAATTCTGTATCTGTAGTTGATATTCAGGTAAATGTACTTACATGTGTATCACAGGAAACTAATAAACTCATCAACAATTGTAAATGAAGTTCATAAAGAAAGAGATGAAGTGGGAATTATCAAAATACTATTTGTGTCAAAGCCCAAGATCATGTTTCATGGTGTCAATTATAACATACATGACAAAATTCTAGCATTGGAAAGATCCTTGGAAATTATCTGGTTGGACATTATAAATAGTAGTGAAACATTAGAAAAAGTTACCTTTAAATGTCTTCTTAAATACATCCAGTCTTTGGAACTTTGCTACCATATGAGATATCATTGAAACAATTTTCTCAAATTTAGATGAAATCTTTTATTTCTACCATTTCCATTTACAGGTTTTACTTATTCTCTAAGCCAAAATAAGTAATTTGTCTTCAATATGACAGGCATTCAAATTTTGAGTTTGGTTATCATCAAACTTAATCTTTTGCTTTTTTGCTTTTTGTGCAAAACGCAACATTTTCAATTGTTCTTCACATGAATTAGTTCTCAGTGTATACTCCTGTTTATTTCCCATAGCTTTGGTCTGGGTTACATATATATCTAAAATGTTGGCAAGAGTCTTTCCATTGCTGGTAGAATGGAGTAATTGATTGTAAGTCAACATTTCAACTCAGGAGAACTAGAAAAGCTAGGTGAATTTTTTAAATTGTCAGAAAACCGAGAAGGCAACAGGATTATAGTGACTGAAGTCTGAAACATGAGGTGTTCTTCAGATGCATTTACCCTGGGGGGGGGGGATTGATTAATTCAGGGAATGGACCAATCTCTGAAAATTTGGGCTTCATAAGGAAAAGGACTGGACAAAGAATCCATTTGAATTTTTAAGTGTTGTAAGAGGCTGACATGACAAAATTAGAAACCTGAAAGGCCTTAAATACACAGCCAGTTTCCTCCTTAATGCCTCCAGGTACTAAATGTATGTTACACTTTATGGATACGTATTGGTATTGATTGATTGCTCTATCAATAAGAGGCATATGATTATTTATATACACATTGGTATGTATTTTGTGTAGCTTAGCACCAGGAAAATAGACATAGATGCTGTATTAAGGGACCACAAGGAGGTTTAAAGAAACAAGTCTGGAGAGAACCATGAGAGACGATGGACACTGAGAAACAAACTGAGGGTTCTAGAGGGGAGGGGGTGGGGGGATGGGTTAGCCTGGTGATGGGTATTAAAGAGGGCACATTCTGCGTGGAGCACTGGGTGTTATGCACAAACAAGGAATCATGGAACACTACATCAAAAACAAATGATGTAATGTATGGTGATTAACATAACAATAAAAAAGAAACAAGTCTGGAGAAATAGAATATTTTAAAGAAATAGAGTAGAAGAAAAGAACACATGAAAGAATGACATTGGTTCACTGACAAGCTGCAGGTCATCTGCAGCTGCAAGCCATATCCTATTCTGAGGGATTTGCTTGTGTATAAATAAATCTTTCAGAGGTCATAATATTTTGTCACCAACTTTGGGTCTTAAAACAGCACCAGCCGCTTAGATACCCATGACCAAGATCAGGCACTTCCCAGATCTTTCTGCCATTGTCCAAACATTTATCTTGTCTACAGACACACTATAATATTTGCATAATGCTTGTGAAATATAATTGTTATGGTAAAATATTTCATATCATTTTTCTGGTGTGAAGGATAGTACATAAGAGGGTATGATAAATTTATTAATTTATTTTAAACTTGGCTAAACTACATGTGAAAATGTGAGTTGATGATGATGAAAAAAATAGCAACAGAAAGCACAAAGTATAATCCTGTAAAATATAAGGCAGAACAAGCTTTATCTGTGTTTTGTACAGCTTGTCATTTAATTTTATTCAAATCTTCCAGCTGAATAGTATAACAAAACATTTCCATAATTAGTAGATCCTGTATGCTATTCAAATATATTTAATAATAGGTACAATATGTGCAAAGCAGTTATTCATATTACTCATACTGTTCTCAGACACTAAGGAAGCAAAGGTATAATTTTTTATGGAATAATTTTCATTCTTTTACTTAAGCTTGATTTCTGTCATAATATTCTGTATTTCAGACACATTTTAAATAAAATACATTTATGCACACAAAAGATTCAAACATAATTTAACTACAAAGTATATTTTATGCCTACTATGTGCCAAGCCCTGTGGCCTTTATATGGATTTTTAATTTTCTTTGAAAGAGCATTATAGCAGCTTCCCTTAACATCTATTTAAAAATCACTAAAATATAGGGGCATTAAGTAATTAAAAAAATAATAGAAATCATCTGATGTTTGTTAACTATGAGAAGAAAATGATTGTATATGTGTTTTTATCTGGATATAAATGCTTTTTCCCCTAAGAGTTCATCATTAGTATGAGATGCTGCTTTATCCACATAATAGTGGGAGTCTTTATAAATGCCTCTGTATTTATAAAGATATATTGGATTATACTCCAGAACTCTACATCACAGCCCACACAAAATGTGTGAAAAAGGTTCCATGCTGTTGGAAGGGTATAACTTGAACCTTATAAACATTATGGGAATTAAAAACAAGTAGGAGGCATAATTTTTTTTAATCTTAAAAAAATAGGAAAATGCTTTTGGATTAAATAAAATTCAAGTAAGGAAATCATTAGAGAATTTTCCACTCAGCTTTTATTTTTTTCACTTGTATCTTTTTAAGTAGACACCTTTTTATTTTTATTTATCATTTTGCCAAAATCAAAAAGTGTTAACAAGTATAAAGTGTAACAGGCATTCTTGTGTACTGCTAACGGATATGTGTGTGTGTCCTATACACACACACATGTATATTTATATAGTAAATTTGACATCTTAATTAAAAATAAATATGTACAGATTATTTTATCCAGCAATTTAATCTCTATTTATCCTATAGATGCTGTTGGCCATTACATGTAAGATTTTTTTGAAAGTCCATAAAAGACTAATCAAATTAATTAAGGTACATCCATGCAATTTTTATGCCATTCAAAAGATTGAGTTTTTTGTGTTTTTTTTAAGATTTATTTATCCATTTTAGAGACGGAGAGTGCAAGCAGGGGGAGGGGCTGAGGAAGAGGGAGAGAGAATTCTTCAAGCAGATTTCCTCACAGAGCAGGAAGCCTGACTCAGGGCTTGATCCAAGGACCCTGGGATCATGACCTGAGCTGAAGCTAAGAGCCAGCTGCTCAACCGAGCCACCCAAGGGTCCTGTGATTGTCTCTTTTTATTGAAGTATAGTTGATACACAATATTACATTACTTTCAATGCATAGCATAGTGATTGAAGAAGTCTCATAAGATGTGGATTCTAAACCTGAAATTTCAGCTACTGACCACTAATGGGCATCACTATGAGCAAAGCACTATGAGCAAAATAACTCTTCTAGTTATTTTAGTTATGTTCCAATTATTTCATGTCTGTTACCAATATACTAATCGTTTTTTTTTTTCTTTTAAGATTTTATTTATTTATTTGACAGAGAGAGACAGCGAGAGAGGAAACACAAGCTGGGGGAGTGGGAGAGGGAGAAGCAGGCTTCCAGCAGAGCAAGGAGCCCGATGCGGGGCTCAATCCCAGGACCCTGAGATCATGACTTGAGCCGAAGGCAGACGGTTAATGTCTGAGCCACCCAAGTGCCCCAATATACCAATCATTTAAACTATAATTTTATAGTGAAATATAAGAGTAACTTCCAGTACACTATATATATGTATATATATATTTATGTTCCTTTAATTATTAAAGTACATTTAATTAATAACTGGCAATATTTAAATGTGACAACCTGTAGTTAATGAATATTTTAGAGTTTCACATGTGTGTATTTGTGGTACAAATTCTTTATCCTTTATCATTTGAATAGTCATAATTATCATTTGAATAATCATAACATAAAATTCTCGTGCCCTGATTCATCCTAATTTTTAATAAAACTGCTTTTGAGAGGGGCGTGTGGGTGGCTCAGTCAGTTGGGCGTCTGCCTTCGGCTCGGGTGGTGGTCCCGGGGTCCTGGGATCGAGCCCTGTGTCGGGCTCCCTGCTCGGCGAGGAGCCTGCTTCTCCCTCTCCCACTCCTCCTGCTTGTGTTCCCTCTCTCTCTCTGTCCAATAAATAAATAAATAAAATCTTTAAAAAAACCCCTGCTTTTGAGAGAATTACTTCGTCTTATTTCCACAAATTGGTAAATATATCAAGACTGATGACTTACTTTAGATCTAAACTGGTGACCTTGAGCTAAAAGGTTTAACATCACATTATAAACTACCCTGAGTCCTTTTTCTTCCCATTTGTGTTTTGTTGTTTACCTATTATGTACATGCCTGAGTACTGTTGTTTCAAGATACATTAGTGCTCTTAAGCACATATCACTAAGTAACTCTAGTTGCTTTCTTGTTTTCAGGAGACTGTATATTAAATATTTATGATCATAATAAACAAAAACTACTGATGTTATAATTGTGATTCTTCTAAAATAAATTTTATCATATAAATGTACTAAACCGTTTGTCAGCACTCAGAAGTATGTCTTTATCTCCAGATTAAAAACACAAGTGTTACCATTGCAGCATTATTGAATATTATTTCATTCAGGGAATAAGATTTTGTCATTCTTTAGTAAGCTGGCAAGGAAAATTCTGCATATGTTTGTTTTCCAAGGAGTAAAATCAGTGCATGTAAAATTTTCTTCTTAAAAGATCCATCCATTTGTTTATCCATTATCCACTTTTCCATCATCTGTCCATCTAACCATCTATGCAAGAAGTATTTGCTGAAATCTCCCATGTCCCAGATACAATTCTAGGTGCAGGAATAAAACAAAACCT
The DNA here is from genome assembly GCF_037043125.1 of Eumetopias jubatus. Taxonomy (NCBI): domain Eukaryota; kingdom Metazoa; phylum Chordata; class Mammalia; order Carnivora; family Otariidae; genus Eumetopias; species Eumetopias jubatus. Next base: position 77,686,053 of record NW_028274811.1, on the reverse strand, counting down.
CTGCTTATGTAAGAACATTACATCCTATAAATTTAATTTTTGTTAGATTAGACAGTATAGGTTTCTAGTCTGTCCAATATATAGAATGCTGTTTGACACACAGGGATATTGGACACCCTAGATTTGACTTATCTTTTTATCTCTGCCTTCTCTCCTTTTCTTCCTAAATAACACCTTTTTTATCTCCTCTTGCTTCTGTTTGTATTATGTAACCTACCTCCTATTACACTAATTTATTTTACTAGTCACATCCTCCACCATTTTTTTTTTACCTTGAGCAATTATGTTTCTCTTGCCAGACAAAATTTTTCTTATCTCAAATATTTTTATTGTAATTTGATTCCATTTTGTTGAAAGTGTAAATACTCTCAGTGAAGTGCATTTATTTTAATACTCATATAAAAGTATAATTAATACTTTTACAAAAACTTTCTTCTTGTATGTTTATTTGTTTTGCCTTCACTGCAGTGCATTTGCTCTATTTCCCTAGGTGTCTGTTTTTCAGTTGCTGATTCTTTTTATTTGTTGATTTTAATTTGTTCAAATTACCTGCTTTTATTTATATGTCATTAAAAAATACTTCCTGGAATTGGTAGCTAATACAGGCTCTCCAGAGCAAATATTTTTTGTCCAAATTTGATTTTCCCTGATAAGTCATGCTCACCCTCATTCCCTAAGCAGAGGCCAGAGGCATATTGTTGGGCATCTTCTTGAAGTCAGTAGAAGTTTGCTCTTCTTATGTGGGTGGAAGAAGAATGGCTTTAAAGAGAGCCTACTCTTCAGCTCAGCTGGAGGCTTCAGGGTTTAATAAGCAGGTAAAACTTTCACTAGTCTTCCTCTAATAACAGGAAGGTAGTTAATAATTTTGACATTTCTGGTGGGTATCGTTCCAAGCACATTAATTGAAGTAAAAGGCAATAAGCCTTCTTAGAATCAGGAAGTGGATACAGAAATTTCAGGCAATAGAGCGTCTTCCTTCATAACTCTCTCATAAGCACCTCTTAAATTTCTAGGTGGGGCTGATATTTCCCTTTTCCATTGGCTACACTTAGGAAAACTGGGGTAAAGAGAAAAAACTACATGCTTAGATCACCTCCTCTATTGTTTCTTACTGTCTTTGCTAATTTTCACAGTTCCTTCACACTTAAAAACAGAAAGCTGCAATGAAAATACTACTATATGTTAGCTAATTGAACTTAAATAAAACTATATTTTTAGTTTCTAAACATAAGGGGACAAAAACAGAGTGGTAAAAAGTGTCTAGAGGAGTACATTTCTTAACAATATTCTATTGCTAAGCATGGAGAGAAATCTTTCTGATTTATGTACTGATGTCAGATAGCTATGTGTTTCAGAACACTGAACTCTTGCATGTTTGCAGTTAGTCTTGAAATCAGGTCTGTTGACATAAAATTCTTTGATTGTTTTCAGTGCTATATTTTCCTGCTAAGAATGTTCCAGCCAGTGATGGCTTGATACCATGTAGTATTTGATTGTTGTGGGAGAGCAAACACAAAGATTTCTCTACTTCTTCAAAGGAAACATTTAAAACAATTTCTTTTGGACCCTCTATGGCCATTAGGTCTATAAGCTTTAATATTCCTCCTAAGTGCATATGCGCATTATTAAAAAAACATTAATAATGATTCCAAAAGTTGAGCACTAGCTATATTCAAGCATAAAGTATGAAGGCCTGATTTAATTTATTATTCAAAAAATACAAGCTATATTTTGCTTTTTGTATGTGTGAAATTTGTGAGAGGAGACCTTAAAGGATAATACTTTGTAAGACTTTATAAATCATATAATTCTAATTTCAAAAAAATAATGCATATTTTTTAACATTATTTTATTCCAATAGAAAACATCAATATTTTTCACTGTCATTCAGCGGTCCTCTGTTGACTATCTTCTTTGGGATGCTTATTTAACCCTCCTTAATTTAGGTGTTTGGAGGTATCAGTAACCTTTAATAATTAGGCTGAAGCACAGTTACTTCCTATTTAAAACCATTAACCAATTATTGTTAGAGGAGATTTTGGTTGTCATTGAGTGTGTGTGTGTGTGTGTGTGTGTGTGTGTGTGTGTGAATGCATTGTCTCACATAACACATTTTACCTATCTTAACACAACATTCTATGATGCTTAATGTCATTTGATAATTTACATTGCAGATATATAGGGTCTCTACTTATATGTGTGTCTATATTTTAGTTTAATATCAGGAAACTAAAGAAGATGTTAGTAAAAGTTTCAAATGACAGGTGGGAGAGAACTACATTCAAAACAACAGATAAAAACACTATTCAAGAGAAAAATAAAAGAGAACAGAATAAATTTGTCCAAACGTTCCCATCTGTATTTATGTGAGATATTTAATATCTTGGCAAAATAGTAATGCTACAATTTGTTCAACCTCAAGCCCTAAGCTTGGTGGTTTAGCCTAGTTTGCATGGATTAGGAAATGATCAACTCTGGATCTGACATCTGTACTAAATTAAGCAGATAAGCATCATAGCAAAATCTGTTTCTACTTCTTTTGGACACACGGCTAGCCAACATTTCTTAACTTTTTTTGTATTTAGGTATGAGAATTTGACTGAATTTTTTGTGAATGCGATGTTAATTCAATTGATTTATCTAAAGTATCAAGTAGGATAGATTATACTATTTAGCAAAAAAAAAAAATCACTTGTATTAAGGTAGGGTTACTGCCATAACAAGTTGAACTCCCAAAACTATTAAAATATAATGTCACTTCAAAATCTCCCATATGAATTTGTTTTCCCTCTTTTCCAACTTGGTGCAGATAGCAGTAAGATCCCAGGAGATGGTGGAGCTCCAGTTGAAAAGAACTTGAGTCTGTAAATTACTGATGGAAAAGAACTATTCACTGTTTATAACACTTCTTTTGGACTCTTATGTAAACAAATGATAATCTTCTATTTTGTTTGAGACATTGTATATTTTTTAGGCATTTTTTATGATAATGAAGCCTACCCAGATGAACACAGCATCTTTTTGCTTGGGAGAGGTCTCTTACAAGTTCAACTTCCTTTTTGTTTTATTCTGTTCCTCTAGTCTTAGTTCTTTACTACCTTCTGGCTTTCTAAAAGGACTTCATCTTGTGAAACATTTCTATTTTCTGATTACTTTCCAGGTTCTTATATAACTGACTTAACTTTATATCTTGCATACTCCTGATTATTTTCTGGTAACCAGTTAATGGTCTTTAATAGCTGTGCACCTCTTGATGATAGCTGTGCATCTTTAGCTAGACTCTTATTCTGAACTCCATTGTCTAGCCAGCTCCTATATCTGTTTTGTATATTTGTGCATCACTTAGCCTCACAGTATGAATTTCCATGTTTCACTTGGATTTAGAGTTAATGTATCATTGTACAAAGTCCTGTTAGAAGACATTGTCAGCAGCTAAGGTGTGCTGAGTATCTATTAGAGTCTATCTATGGCCGTATGAAAATACAAAGAGGTACTCGATATAGCACTCTGCTAAAGAAGGTAAGCTTTCAAGTCAAGTCACATGGATTACATTCTTGGATTCATCATTTGCTAGATATAAATTGTCAAGTGATCCAGGGAAAGCTTCCAGACTTACTACATAATTTTGATAAATATCTGAGTTTTATCATCTATAAAATATTGTATTTTCCATTTTAATGGGATCTCTACCTTATCTTCTATCTAGAAACGTGCCTATTAAGCTGCTTTAGACACTCAAGAAGAATTTGTTGCGAGTTCAATGGGTGTGCAAAATCTCCTCCAGCTCATCTTTCTTAAATATATTTAATTTGAGTCATTCAAAAGATTTTTAATGTTATCTCCCTTCTTAAGAGTAGTGTTTACCAGCTCCTTTAATATCTTAATCATTAAATGTGTGAATAAAATAATAACATAGTAATGAGAAAGTAATACAAGAGGTACTGAAAATGCACATTTCTATTTGTAATTCTGAGAATATTGTTGTGTCTCCTTTGGAGTGTTCTTAAATGTTTAAATGAAGTAGTGCATCTAAAACTCCTTAGGATGTTGATTAGCATGTTATCGGTACCTATTAAAAGCAGGCTAACTTGCAGAGCAAAAAATAAAAATAAAACAAAAGCCAAACAAACACATGAATAAATTATTTGGAAGTAATAGAAATTTATTCCTAATTCATGTAAAAATGCCAGGTAGGTAACAGGTTGGCAGAATGGCCCTCCTTCAGGTAATCATAGGGTTGCCCTCAGACTTATCTCCATTCCAGTTACAGAGAAAGGCAAAAGATCATGGAAGAGCTTCCAAAGGAGGATTTTTATGGCCTGGAACAGGCACAGTTACTTTTGCTCACACTCCACTAGCTAGCAGTCACATGGCCACAAGTAAGTTCAATAGAGCCTTGCAAATAGACTCTAACTTTTTCCGGGAAGAAGAGAAGATCCTAGATTTGGGAGAGTAGCTAATAATTCTTGTCATAAAAATCTTGTCATTTCTAGTTCACTTTTTAGTGATTCCTGCTCCACAGAAAATGTGTCCAATTAATTTGCATGTTACTAACCTTAGATTTGTCACAGAGTTAACAACATGTGAATATAATAATCAAAGGTAGAATTATTCAAACAAATAAATGTGATAAACAATAATGCTCTATATCTCATTAAGAACATACTGACACATAATATTTTAATTATGGTGACCATAAATTATTAATGGGATATTATAAGAAATTCTCCCATATTTATTGTATAACTGTTTTCAATAATTGTCAATAATTTATGATTGTATAACACTTTTAAAAACTGTTTTTAATCTCTTTATAATTTTGATGAGAGATTCTTCTACCTTTTTAGCAGTGTTACTAAAAAAATGCATGTCTATCTGGTATTTAATTTAGTGGAGAAATGAATTTAGTAAAAGTTGCTGGAACAAGTGCTTAGTCTTCTGGCAGAAAATATAGTTTGACCATTAAGTCAGACATATTAAAAAATAGTTTGATGGATTAAAGACTTAAGTTAAAAAACAAAAGAAACTCTTGGAGGGAAGTTTTATCTATGTTAAAAATTTTAAATCTGAATCTATGAAAAATATTTTTATAGAAATTATACTATTAAAGTAAAACATGGGTTCATGGAAAAAATATTGCTACCCTAGGTCACATAAATAGTTTATAATGTATAATCTTTGAAATTAATGAAATAAAAACTCAAAAGATATTTGATGAATTTTGTAGGTATTTTGGGTAGATTGAACTTGTAACCGGCAGAATAAGTAAGCATCAAAGTAAGTAAGAATAAAAAATTAAATTCTTGTCAAAATCTGTTGTATTAACATTTTCTTGCTTCACAACAAATCACTGTGAACTTAATGTCCTAAAATACCACCATTTTATTATCTCACAGATTCTGTGATTCATAGTTTGAGTAAGAGTTAGGTCCTCTGTTGCAATCAAGGTTTTGCTTGCTGCTTTGCTGCCTTCTGGTGCTTGAGGTCCTTTTAGAAGGCTCTGGCATGGTTATTAACAGAATTTGGTTCCTTATGGCTGTAGGACTAAGATCCCTTCCTTTTTCTGGCTGTAAGCTGGGGGCTGTCTCAGGTCCTAGCTGTTGCCCATATTTCCTTGCCACATGTCCTGACAGACAGCTCCTAATATGGTGGCAGTTTGATTTTTCTATGGGGCCGGCAGGATAGTGTTTCTCTGGTGCTTCACTTTCCTTCAGAAAGTTCATTTTATTGGGTTAGCCCCACCCAAATTATCTCTCTTTTGCTTCACCTAAAGTCAGCAGATTTGTATTGTAATCACAGAAGGGATATCCCACCATATTTAATGGTCCTGCTCACACTCAAGGGGAGGAGGGGATTATAGAAGATGTGAATACCAGAGGGCAAGAATCATGAAGGCCATCTTATTCTGCCTACCACAACTGTCCACAAGAAAAAACAAATTTAAATTATACGAACCAACTTTGATAGTAGTGCATTTATATGCATATATAATTAAATTAAAAATACATGAAAGAGTAGGGCCATAAAATGTCATTGATAATGGATGTGAAGCAGTGAGACATTTCTTGTTTTTCACATAATTGTCACATTTTACCCTAAGCTTTTCTATATAATGTAAACTTTATTTTGCTTTATAATGAGCATATATTATTTATATAATCAGAAATAAGGTATTTTTATTTTAAAGATAGACAATCGTCCTATATAGTAAGCTTACATTTAGGTTATAAACAAATGTTTTAGGAAAGTATATAATGAGTATAATTGGGATTATTTTGAGTAACGTCCTTTGGTAAGTTGTATAATCATATAGTTACAAAGCACTTTATAATTAATTCAGAAGAAATTAAAATCTTAAAAAATCAATTCTATTTAATCATAGTGGTTCTCTTCTATGTCTAAATAAAGCATATCAACTTGGAAAGACATGTTTACTTCTGAATTCTAGGGATTGGTTACATTTGTCATACTCTTAAGTGTGCTCCCAGTCCTAAATTAGGTTGTATTTTATTTCCCAAAAGCTGATACGTGTTAATTTTAGTCATTTGTTCTCTTATGATTTAGGGGGATTGCCACGTAATAGTATGCTTCCTCTACACACAAGCACTGCAGGTATAACCATGTGAAGTCTTATTTGATTATATTAGTGTTTGCTTTTGTTTTTGTTTTTTACTTTGTTTCAGGATACTTACCAATCTTCAGCAGCATGGCGATCTTAAAAAAATTTCCTAAGAATGCTTTCAAATAACTTGTGTTGTCTTTTACATCTCATATGATTCCTCAGATGTAGCACTTAGTGAAAATCACGGCACTTCATTTTATTTTAGAATACTGAGAAGAATAAGTGTGGTTTTGGAAAAAAGTTACACTTCAAATCCAAATGAAGGTATTTTCAATTTTCTCAGGCGGCATGTCAGTGGACACAATTATTTCAAGCAATCATTTACACAATTCACTTCAAGTAATTTTACAATCAAGTCACAATGGGACTAATATTATTTAAGAATTAAACCATGAAGACAAGCTCTTTGAAAATTAATTCTTCATTGACACTCTACTAAATCATTATTTTAGCCAAACTCAACTTAGAGAGGAATATGCACATTTCTGCTTATCCTCCAGCAAGATGTATCTACTAACAAGAGGGTGTTAACTTTGTATGTGATAAAATAATATTAGGACAAGAAAGTTCTGTAATACAAATTGCAGAATAATGAAATACTATATCTTTTTCTTTCATTATATGTATAATGTTTATATAGATATTTTATATCTATATAAAAAGGTATATATATATATATATATATGTGTGTATATATATATAAACAACTTCTCAAAAGTCATGCACCAGGCAGTTAAAGAAAGGATTTGAAGTCGAGAATGCTGAGATCCAAACCAAGTTTAGACAGTTATTGATATGCTTAATCTTGATTTAAGGTCCTATTCCAATATGTAGAACATTCCTGAATGCATCATTCTGAGAAAAATCTCTGAAGAATTTGTCAAATATAAACAATAAATAAGAACATTTGGGTGGAGAAAGGAAAATAAATGCATATATCAATGCACTTTAAAAAATATGTTTGATTTGGGAGGCATAATAACGCTTTTTTAAAAATTTTTATTGTTATGTTAATCACCATACATTACATCATTTGTTTTTGATGTAGTGTTCCATGATTCATTGTTTGTGCATAACACCCAGTGCTCCATGCAGAACGTGCCCTCTTTAATACCCATCACCAGGCTAATCCATCCCCCCACCCTCCTCCCCTCTAGAACCCTCAGTTTGTTTTTCAGAGTCCATCTTCTCTCATGGTTCGTCTCCCCTCCAATTTACTCCCCTTCATTCTTCCCCTCCTATCTTCTTCTTTTTCATTTTTCTAAACATATGTTGCATTATTTGATTCAGAAGTACAGATCTGTGATTCAAAAGTCTTGCACAATTCAGGGAGCTCACCATAGCACATACCCTACCCAATGTCTATCACCCAGCCACCCCGTCCCTCCCACCCCCCACCACTCCAGCAACACTCAGTTTGTTTCCTGAGATTAAGAATTCCTCATATCAGTGAGGTCATATGATACATGTCTTTCTCTGATTGACTTATTTCACTCAGCATAACACCCTCCAGTTCCATCCACGTCGTTGCAAATGGCAAGATCTCATTCCTTTTGATGGCTGCATAATATTCCATTGGGTATATATACCACTTCTTCTTTATCCATTCATCTGTCGATGGACATCTTGGCTCTTTCCACAGTTTGGCTATTGTGGACATTGATACTATAAACATTGGGGTGCACATACCCCTTCGGATCTCTACATTTGTATCTTTGGGGTTAATACCCAGTAGTGCAATTGCTGGATCGTATGGTAGCTCTATTTTAAACTGTTTGAGGAACCTCCATAATGTTTTCCAGAGGAGTTGCACCAGCTTGCATTCCCACCAACAGTGTAGGAGGGTTCCCCTTTCTCCACATCCCCGCCAACATCTGTCGTTTCCTGACTTGTTGATTTTAGCCATTCTGACTGGTGTGAGGTGGTATCTCATTGAGGTTTTGATTTGGATTTCCCTGATGCCGAATGATGTTGAGCACTTTTTCATGTGTCTGTTGGCCATTTGCATGTCTTCTTTAGAAAAATGCCTGTTCATGTCTTCTGCCCATTTCTTGATTGGATTATTTGTTCTTTGGGTGTTGAGTTTGATAAGTTCTTTATAGATTTTGGATACTAGCCCTTTATCTGATATGTCATTTGCAAATATTTTCTCCCATTCTGTCAGTTGTCTTTTGATTTTGTGGACTGTTTCTTTTGCTGTGCAAAAGCTTTTTATCTTGATGAAATCCCAATAGTTCATTTTTGCCCTGGCTTCCCTTGCCTTTGGCGATGTTTCTAGGCATAATTTGCTGCAGCTGAGGGTGAAGAGTTTGCTACCTGTGTTCTCCTTTAGGATTTTGATGGACTCCTGTCTCACATTTAGGTCTTTCAACCGTTTGAAGTCTATTTTTGTGTGTGGTGTAAGGAAATGGTCCAGTTTCATTCTTCTGCATGTGACTGTCCAATTTTCCCAACACCATTATTTGAAGAGACTGTCACTTTTCCATTGGACATTCTTTCCTGCTTTGTCAAAGATGAGTTGACCATAGAGTTGAGGGTCCATTTCTGGGCTCTCTATTCTGTTCCATTGATCTATGTGTCTGTTTTTGTGCCAGTACCATACTGTCTTGATGATGACAACTTTGTAATAGAGCGGGAAGTCCGGAATTGTGATGGCGCCAGCTTTGCTTTTCTTTTTCAATATTCCTCTGGCTATTCGGGGTCTCTTCTGGTTCCATACAAATTTTAGGATTATTTGTTCCATTTCTTTGAAAAAAGTGGATGGTATTTTGATGGGGATTGCAGTGAATGTGTAGATTGCTCTAGGTAGCATTGACATCTTCACAATGTTTGTTCTTCCAATCTATGAGCATGGAATGTTTTTCCATTTCTTTGTGTCTTCCTGAATTTCTTTCATGAGTATTTTATAGTTTTCTGAGTACAGATCCTTTGCCTTTTGGTTAGATTTATTCCTAGGTATCTTATGGTTTTGGGTGCAATTGTAAATGGGATCAACTCCTTGATTTGTCTCTCTTCTGTCTTGTTGGTGTATAGGAACGCCACTGATTTCTGTGCATTGATTTTATATCCTGCCACTTGACTGAATTCCTGTATGAGTTCTAGCAGTTTTGGGGTGGAGTCTTTTGGGTTTTCCACATACAGTATTATATCATCTGCAAAGAGTGAGAGTTTGACTTCCTCTTTGCCGATTTGGATGCCTTTGATTTCTTTTTGTTGTCTGATTGCTGTGGCTAGGACTTCTAATACTATGTTGAATAGCAGTGGTGAGAGTGGACATCCCTGCTGCGTTCCTGACCTTAGGGGAAAAGCTCTCAGGTTTTCCAAATGAGAATGATATTCGCTGTAGGTTTTTTGTAGATGGCTTTTATGATATTAAAGTATGTACCATCTATCCCTATACTCTGAAGAGTTTTGATCAAGAAAGGATGCTGTACTTTGTCAAATGCTTTTTCTGCATCTATTGAGAGGATCATATGATTCTTGTTCTTTCTTTTGTTAATGTATTGTATCACGTTGATCGATTTGCGTATGTTGAACAGGCCTTGCAGCCCAGGGATAAATCCCACTTGGTCATGGTGAATAATCCTTTTAATGTACTGTTGGATCCTATTGCCTAGTGTTTTGGTGAAAATTTTTGCATCCATGTTCATCAAGGATATTGGTCTGTAATTCTCCTTTTTGATGGGGTCTTTGTCTGGTTTTGGGATCAAGGTAATGGTGGCCTCATAAAAGGAGTTTGGAAGTTTTCCTTCCTTTTCTATTTTTTGGAACAGTTTCAAGAGAATAGGTATTAATTCTTCTTTAAATGTCTGATAGAATTCCCCTGGGAAGCCACCTGGCCCTGGGCTTTTGTTTGTTGGGAGATTTGTGATGACTGCTTCAATTTCCTTAGTGGTTATAAGTCTATTCAGGTTTCCTATTTCTTCCTGGTTCAATTTTGGTAGTTGATACATCTCTACATCTTAAATGGGTGCATTCAATCCAGGTTATCTAATTTGCTGGCATAGAGTTGCTCATAATATGTTCTTATAATTGTTTGTATTTCTTTGTTGTAGGTTGTGATCTCTCCTCTTTCATTCATGATTTTGTTGATTTGGGTCATTTCTCTTTTCTTTTTGATAAGTCTGGCCAGGGGTTTATCAATCTTGTTAATTCTTTCAAAGAACCAGCTCCTAGTTTCGTTGATCTGTTCTACTGTTCTTTTGGTTTCTATTTCATTGATTTCTGCTCTGATCTTTATTTTTTCTCTTCTCCTGCTGGGTTTAGGCTTTATTTGCTGTTCTTTCTCCAGCTCCTTTGGGTGTAGGGTTAGGTTGTGTATTTGAGACCTTTCTTGTTTCTTGAGAAAGGCTTGAATTGCTATATACTTTCCTCTCAGGCCTGCCTTTGCTGTATCCCAATGATTTTGAACAGTTGTGTTTTCATTTTCATTGGTTTTCTTGAATTTTTTAAATTCTTCTTTAATTTCCTGGTTGACTCCTTCATTCTTATTAGGATGCTCTTTAGCCTCCATGTGTTTGAGTTCTTTCCGACTTTCCTCTGTTTTTTTTTTTAAAGATTTTATTTATTTATTTATGAGAGACAGAGAGCAAGAGAGAGAGAGAGAGGCAGAGGGAGAAGCAGGCTCCCAAGGAGCAGGGAGCCCGATGCGGGACTCGATCCCAGGACCCTGGGATCATGATCTGAGCCGAAGGCAGACGCTTAACCATCTGAGCCACGCAGGCACCCCCAACTTTCCTCTTGTGATTGAGTTCTAGTTTCAAAGCACTGTGGTCTGAAAATATGCCGGGAATGATCCCAACCTTTTGGTACCAATTGAGACCTGATTTGTGACCTAGGATGTGATCAATTCTGGAGAATGTTCCCTGGGGCATAGAGAAGAATGTGTATTCCGTTGCTTTGGGATGGAATGTTCTGAATATGTCTCTGAAGTCCTTTAGGTCCAGTGTGTCATTTAAAGTCTTTATTTCCTTGTTGATCTTTTCTTAGATGATATGTCGATTTCAGTTAGGGGGGTGTTAAAGTCGCCCACGATTATTGTATTGTTTTGATGTGTTTCTTTGCTTTTGTTATTAATAGCCTTATATAATTGGCTGCTCCCATGTTAGGGGCATAGATATTTACAATTGTTAGATCTTCTTGTTGGATAGACCTTTTAAGTAGGATATAGTGTCCTTCTTCATCTCTTATTACAGTCTTTGTTTTAAAATCTAATTTGTCTGATAGAAGGATTGCCACCCAGCTTTCTTTTGGTGTCCATTAGCATGGTAAATGGTTTTCTACCCCCTCACTTTCAATCTGGGGGTTTCTTTGGTCTAAAATGAGTCTCTTGCAGACAGCATATCGATGGGTCTTGTTATTTAATCCAATCTGACAGCCTGTGTCTTTTGATTGGTGCATTTATCCCATTTACATTCAGGGTAACTATTGAAAGATATGAATTTAGTGCCATTGTATTGCCTGTAAGGTGACTGTTACTGTATATTGTTGTGTTCCTTTCTGATCTATGCTGCTTTTAGGCTCTCTCTTTGCTTAGAGGACCCCTTTCAATATTTCTTGTAGGGTTGGTTCGTGTTTGCAGATTCCTTGAATTTTTGTTTGTTTTGGAAGCTTTTTATCTCTCCTTCTATTTTCAATGACAGTCTAGCTGGATATATTATTCTTGGCTGCATATTTTTCCCATTTATTGCTCTGAAGATATCATGCCAGTCCTTTCTGGCCTGCCAGGTCGCTGTGGCTAGGTCTGTTGCCAATCTAATGTTTCTACCATTGTAGGTTACATATCTCTTCTCCTGAGCTGCTTTCAGATTTTCTCTTTGTCTCTGAGACTCGTAAGTTTTACTATTAGATGTCGGGGTGTTGACCTATTTTTATTGATTTTGAGAGGGGTTCTCTGTGCCTCCTGGATTTTGATGCCTGTTTCGTTCCCCACATTAGGGAAGTGCTCTGCTATTATTTGCTCCAATATACCTTCTGCCCCTCTCTTTCTTTCTTCTTCTTCTGCGATCCCAGTTATTCTAATGTTGTTTCATCTTATCGTATTGCTTATCTCTCGAATTCTGCCCTCGTGATCCTGTAGTTGTTTCTCTCTTTTTCTCAGCCTCTTTATTTTCCATCATTTGGTCTTCTATATCGCTGATTCTCTCTTCTGCCTCATTTATCCTAGCAGTTAGTGCCCCAATTTTTGATTGCACCTCATTAATAGCCTTTTTGATTTCGACTTGGTTAAATTTTAGTTATTTTATTTCTCCAGAAACGGTTTCTCTAATAACTTCCATGCTTTTTTCAAACCCACCTAGTATATTTAAAGTCATGTTTCTGGACTCTATGTCCGACATTGTACTAATGTCCTTATTGAGGAAGTCCCTGGCAGACGGTACTACCTCTTGTTCTTTTTGCTGAGGTGATTTTTTTCATGTTGTCATTTTGTCCAGAGGAGAATAAATGATTGAGAGAAGACAATGCTAAAAGGTTACCAACGTCCCCAGCAAATATACTCTATACAAATCAGAAAAGACCTGAAACCTGGGGAAAAGAAAGGGAAAGAAAGAAAAAAGAAAGAGAAAAGGAAAAAAAAGAAAAAGAAAAAGATAAAAACAAAAACAGAACAATACAAAAAAAACAGAATATGATCAGATATGATCAGACTAGTGCATAGATCAGTGCCACACACTAGATTTTGTGTATATTTTCGCCTGTTAGAAAAATGTGCCTCCTAAAATTTTAAAGGAAGAAAGACTTATATATATATATACAAAATAGGGGTTGATACAATGAAGGGATGAAAGATTGGTGTAAAGATAAAAATTATAAAATATATAAGGAATTGATAAGAAGTTGTTTGAAAAAAGAAAGAAGATTTAAAAAAAAAAGGGGAAAGAATGTGATCAGGCAGGAGACTAGAACAAAGCCATACACTAGTGATTTAGGGTATATTTTGATCTGTTAGGAGAAACTGTATCTGAAAATTTTAAAGAGAGAACAACTTAGATATATATGCCAAAAATAAGGGTAACTACTATGAAGAGATAAAATATGACTCTAAAATGAAAAATAAAAATTTTTTTTAAAAAAAGGATTGATAAGATGTTGGTTGAAAAAGGGAAAAAGAAAAATTAAAAAAAAAGTTAAGAAAAAATAACTTTGAAAAACTAATGAATCGTGGTTAAAAAAAAAGCCATGAATTCTATGTGCAATATTCCCCTTGGAGCGCTGGAGTTCTCCTGTTCCCCTTGATCGGTAAACTTGGTCTTGGCTTCCTGGCTGTTCATGCTTATATTCTAGGGGAGGGGCCTGTTGCTGTGGTTCCCAAATGTCTTTGCCGAGGTGGAATTGCCCCACCTTTGTCGGTCTGGGCTAAGAAAGCTGCTCGGGTTTGCTCTCAGGAGCTTTTGTTCCCTGCAAGCTCTGGTACAGCTTTGGAGGACCAGGGTGAAAATGGTGGCCTCCCAATCTCCACCCGGAGCAGCTGAGAACTCGGGGCCCTGCTCCTCAGTGTGCCCCCAGAGAAAAGCAGTCAATCACTCCCGTCTCCCTGGTCCCCGGCCACACTCTGTGCTCACCTGGCCTGTGACCAAGCATTTCTATCTCTGGCACCCGTCCCCGTGTGGAGTCTCCAAACCCAGCAGATCCCTGCGGTGCGCTCCCACGCTGCTCCTCCCCAGGGAGGAAGGGGAGTCTCCCCAGCTCTGCCGCTTCTTGGGTCCCTGCTGGAGGAGCAGTGGCCCAACTGGGCCGTTGATTCCAGTTTATGGGAACCCTGAGCTGAGAGTCCACGCCTCGGCTCCGTCTCTGCAGCCGGCTTCCCCGCTCCGATACCTGGGAGCTCTGCTGCACTCAGGCAACCCCGGTTTTTCTGTGACCCCGAGGGTCCTGAGACCACACTGTCCCACGAGGGTTCCACCCCCTGCTTAGCCACTGGAGTGCCATCCCTCAGCGGATCCGACTTCTAAAAGTTCCGATTTTGTGCTTTTCAGATACTATCCCTTGCCAGAAGCGGCTGACGGAGTCCCCCTCCCATGCCGTCTATCCTCCCGAATATCGCCTTGGATTTACTTCTCCGCACGTCCTACCTTCCAGTAAGTGGTCGCTTCTCTGTTCAGAGAGTTGTTGCTACTCTCTTCTTCCATCTCCTGTTGAGTTCGTAGGTGTTCAGAATGGTTTGATCCCCTATTCAGCTGAATTCCTGAGACCAGATGAAATCCAGGTCTCCTACTCCTCCACCATCTTGCTCTGCCCCCCCATAATAACTCTATCTTATACTCTCCATTTTATCCATCATCTACTTATATCTTACCTCAGAGGATAATTAGGAAGCAAGAATTTAAGGGAAAATCAGAGGAACAATAGCAAAAATAGTTTAATATATTTAAAAAATAAATTTACATCCTTAGTCTTCAGTGTAAAAGGAGAAAGTAGGAATAGCCTGTATACGTAAATCAACAGCTAACATGACCACATTTTTTTAAACAAGAATGTATCATATTAAGAAAAGTTACTCACATAATCATTTTCCATAAACCTCACCTGGAAGCTCCTAGAATGTCAATATTTTTAGAAAACCAGGGCCTAAAACAAGAGATAAAGAATAAATACTAAGTAAACACAGGTGGTAGAAGTGTGCAGACATCGAGGACTCATTGTAATCATGTGTCCTTATACTGAGTAACCAACTATTTTCTTGTGGGCTTAATATTTAGAAATATGTAGTCAATTATATGAAATTCCAAGATAATAAATAGTAACAGTGTGACATATTAACTCTATCTACCTTCTAGTTATTCATAATATGAATAGTCCAGTCTAGTAATTAGTGTGTAAACTCAATATTTATGTCTCATTTAGGGAATACAGCCTTCCATTTTCTATATGCTATTCAGAAATGGGATGAAGTTTCAGGTGTGTTTAAAGCACTTTCGGTGGATAAAGAAGATGTGATACACACACACACACACACACACACACACACACACACACAAGCACAATAAAATACTAGTCAGCCATCAAAAAGAATGAAATCTTGCCCTTTGCAACCACGTGGATGGAGCTGGAGGGTATTATTTTAAGCGAAATAAGTCAGACAAAGACAAATATGAATTCACTCATATTTAAGAAACAACACAGATGAACATAGGGGAAAGGAAGGAAAAATAAGATGAAAACAAAGAAGGAAACAAACCATAAGAGATTTACCTCTAGAAAACAAACTGAGGGTTGCTGGAGGGGAACGTGGTGGGGGGATGTGGTAACTGGATGATGGACATTAAGGAGGGCACTTGAAGGAATGAGCACTGGGTGTTATATACAACTGAAGAATCACTAAATTCTACCTCTATTGAATTTAAATTAAAAATAAAGCACTTTCAAATTCATACTTTACTATTTCTCCATCCAAACTTAAAGCCAAGCCAGAAATATTTAGGTAGATTTTTAAAATTATGAGACTATTGAGCATGAGTTCCAGTTTTCAAGCTATATCTTATTTATGTCAGTAAAAACTTTTAGTGACAAAATTCAGAATGATCTTTTTGAAGGGATGCTGCTCTTAACAAGCCAGAAGTGGCCACTGTTAGAAAGGTGAGAAGATTTTATGTAGCTTCATGGCTCTTTAATGATACAACAGAGGATCATTTTTGCCAACCAGAGCTTGTAGCAGGTGGTGATTAGACCTGCCATCAGAGAAGTCTTTCAGTCCTAAAACTGACATGGACAATTCTCTTTTAATGCCCTGTGATGCTTTCTGAAGAGCACAGGTTATTACACTCAGCATACGTTGGAAGCCACCATTACAAGGTATGTAAATACTGCTTGGAACCAGGAACGAAAAACTAGTTCTCATTATGAGAATAATGATAGAAAACCTGACAAAGGAGTTACTCATACTTCCTGGATCATCTCTCACTGTGGCTGTAAAAGGTCCTTCCTTACAATATTTTAGTCTCCATCACTGTGCAATGTGTTACAAAGAGCTAGGTTGATGAGCTAGATGATTCTCATATTAAGCTGCGAAAATATGTGTTAAAAGTAATTAAAATACACAAAGCTTTGAGAAACCTTTAATCTTTCCTACAATTTAGAGTGAATTCTTGAAAACTTTGGCTGTCTGTCTCCAAGTACTTACATAGTAGTAAGTACAAAGTAGTATGCATTTCTTGTGGCTTCAGGAGCAAGTATCTAGAATAATCTATGCTTGATAATTATTTGTGAATTTGCATTAATTTTCACATAGTTAATACTAAGTGGTAACAAGCTTTTAGCATACTATTATAGTAACACCTGAAATGTGTAATAGCTATTATTTTTATGTAATTTTTGCTCTTAAAGATTAACTGTTCCTTGTAATCCTCATAAAGGTACAGTTAGCAATCTTTAAAGAGTTAGATAGAATGTGGCAGTGATTCACTATTTATATGCCTTTCCAGTAGTTTTTATTTGTGGGTATGTTTCATGGAGAATGCCAGAAAGAGTAATTCTCATTACTATCTTTGTAATTGTGTTTCTAATCTTGCTTCCTGTATCAGAGAGATCTTAGGAAGATTCGGGAAGCAAGATTAAAATGTGATTTATGAAGTTGAAAACAAAAAGAAAAAATAAAAGGAAGTAAGCTGTGATAACCACATTGCTATTTCCCTTTGAGAGGTGGTTTTGGAATCTGTGTCTCTGATAATAGGTTTTAATATTTGTTTGTGATGCTTTGTAATCATTGTAATTGTCAAGAGACAAGAAATGATCTCCAGCAGAGTCTTCTCTTTTTATGAGCACTGCCTCAATGCCAATGACTCTTTCCCCACTTGCTTTATTTTATATTAGTGAAGATTCTCCTGGCTGCTGTCACCATATGAAATGGAAGCAGGATCTGTTCGCTTTGCCACATAAGCCATCCTTGAAATTTGGTCAGAGTTCATTATGCTACTTGTACCTCATTTAGGCTGAGGCGTGGAGGAACATAAAACTAAAAACTTAGCTTGAGGCAGAGATGGAATAGATTTCGGTTTGGTAGGGAACTAGAAATGGCTTTAGGATAGATGGATTTTATAGATAGGAAATAAATGTCCTCAAAGAAAAACTAGCCAATAAAGGGAAGGAGTGTGGAGTACAAGGAGAATGCTCGGACAAGCGACAAGCACACAAGAGAATGAAAATGACTGAAGAGGTGTATATGAAAATCTATTAAGAAGGAATAATCTGGAATAATCTGAAAGTGTGCATACCAAGACAAAAAGCAAAGACAGCTCTAGCTGACTGAAGAAAAATAATGCTCATATATCTGGCCAGAACTGCAGGAAGAGGATAAATTTGAGAAAACAGTGGTAATTGAACATGTACACAAACAATAAAAAGCCATAAAATATATAAGACTTAGAATCACATGTGCTTTGTTACAAGTGTGGAATTGTGACAGTAACAGAAACTTGACAGAAAAATAACTAACTGTAGTATCATCTGTATAACAAAATGTAAGGGGCTTTGAAAATTCTCAGAGGGGTAGTGAGAAAATAGAACTCAAAGAAACATACACTCTTCCTGTAGCTACTCCTTTCATGTATGAAAGTATTTTATACATAAGTTTTATACTCTACCAATTGCCTACTGAATAAAAACTGAAGTTAAATCAGTTGGTATTCTTAGTCAAGTTTAGATGGTAAAAGGAATCAACACCCAAAGCATGCTTTTAATAGTGCCGCATTTTTAGTGCTTCCTAAATGCATACTGTGATTTTTTTTTTCCCTCTGACTTATAGGTCTTTTCCTCCCTCCCTCCTTCCCTCCCTCCGTCCCTCCCTCCTTCCCTCCCTCCCTCCCTCCTTTCTTCCTTCCTTCCTTCTTTCCTTCCTTCCTCCCTCTCTCCCTCCCTTCTCCCTCCCTCCCTTTCTCCCTTCCTTCCTTTCCCATTTTCCTGAGATCGATTTTGCCACACTGTGTGATGTCATAATCACTGCCAATTTTTAGTAGCAATCAGTTATTTTTCTAACTGTCTGCGTATCTGCTTATCAACCTATTGTTTTTCTAGTTCAAATTCTACTCATCATTTTTTCTAATTCTGTACACACACAAAATGTGTATACAGGCATAGATACTTATTTGTTTATTATTTTAAAAGTCTGTTTATTCCAGGGCAAGCGGAGAGGCTTTTAAGCTCTTTCTGTGAGGAGTTTAAGGACACTATTTGGGAAGATTCTGGGTTCCCTGAAGTTAGTTTGTGAACTAGATCTTCCTCTAATTACCACTTTCTTTGTAGTGTTTGTCCAAAAAATGGATAAACTTTTGCTTAAAAGACTGGCAAGTAGGTAGACTGGTATTCTAGTCCTGCTGCACTTTCTAATTTTTGGATAGTGGATCTTTAAAAATCACCCAAAGAAACCTGTATGGAATGTTTTCTTTGAGTAAGAAAGTGAAAAACTATGTATATTTAGTCTCACATAGTAAAATCTTATTTTACAGCTTCTAATTTACCATTTGTAGTATTCCTTTTTAAGGGTTTTTTTTTCTTTCTTCTTTTTCTTTCTTTTTTTTTTTTTTTAGAGAGAGAGACAGAGAGGGAAGGAGGGGTAAAGTGGGAGGGAGAGATAGAAACTTAAGCAGGCTCCACACCCAGCACAGAGCCCAATCTAGGGCTCCATCTCATGACCCTGCGATCATGACCTGAGCCAAAATCAAGAGTTGGATGCTTAAGTGCCAGAGCCACCCAGGTGCCCCACCATTTTTAGTTTGCTGAATGAGGCAAGTAACTATTTATCTGAGCCTCTGGTCTTCTCATATGTAAAATAGAACATATAGTAAAAACTGCCTTGAAGTGTTCTTTTTTTTAAAGATTTTATTTATTCATTTGAGAGAGAGCACGAGGTGGGGGAGAGGCAGAGGGAGAGGAAGAAGCAGATTCCTTGCTTAGCCAGAACCCTGATGTGGTTAGCCAGAACCTGGAGATCATGATGTGAGCCGAACGCAGACACTTAACCATCTGAGCCACCTAGGCGCCCATGAAGGGTTCTTTTTAATAAAATAATAAATGTAAGTGTTTAGCACAGTGCCTGATATTTAAAAAGTACTCAATAAAAGGTAGTTATTATTATTGTTATTATTATAAGCTGATGATATACATATGTATAATTGTATACATGTATAATGTATAAGAGTAATGGTAAATTATAAAGTGGTCATACTAAAATTTCAGAACATGTCATTTAGCACAGGAGTGAGGGAAATATCAAGATGGTTAGCAGACATTGGAGGAAGGCTGGCTAGACAGAAGGGTAGTTGGAGCCAGTATAGTAGGAGCAGAATGAGGAAAGCACTGTTAGCTGAAGTACAAGGTAGGTAGTGCCGCAGAGATTGAATTTAGAATTAGTATTTGGAGTGCTTTGGTTTTGTAGCTTACTTGATTGCTTTAGATAAGTTTTGTATACAGCGATGGAATTTTGACAATCTTGAATTTTTATTTGGGCCCAGTCGGAATGCTTTATAGTATGTTTGGTAATGTGGTTTTCCCTGAAAGACAGATGGAACAATCCTCCGAGTGTTGCTGCAGTAAGATTTTTCCTTTCTTTAATAATTTTCAGTCTGGTGATATCTCCAAAAACCAGATTAATTATCTTTGTGCTATTGCCTGTCTCCAAAATTTTAGAAAAGGTCTCATTTAAGCTTTTTGCTTATCATTACTTTTTCCCCTTTCATTGACATGTCCTGGGGTTTTATTGAAATTCACTATATTGTGAAAGGTGATCTTTGTCAGAAGTGAGAATCAAGACTGTAATGCTGAGTATTGGCAAATACTTGAATATTTATAATCGCATTAGAGATGATGTTGAGGAAAGATGTAAGTAACATTTCTGCAACCGTGGTGGAATTTCCTGCTTCTTTTGTAATCTGAAAAAAAGCTTTTTTGTGTCTTCGGAATGATGTCTATAGCATGTACTCCTTCTCTAAACACTCCAAATTTTAAAATTTCAGAAGTTTGTTTCTTTGTGGTTTGCACTCTTGTGTTGCATTAGTTGCAAAAGCCTTAAAGTTGAAAACAAATTGAGAAATATTGACTCAGCCTAGGTTTAGAGACAGTAGGTTAGAAAAATAAAATCACCTGACTGTATCATACATCTTTGTTATAAAGCAGTAATTACTTTCTTTGAGCCAACGCACTTCTTAAAAACAGGTTTGAAGGTTTACATAGATGTCATAAACTGTTTTTCTCAAAATGTACATAACTGTAATATACTGAATAGATGACTAGTGTTTAAATAGAGTCTTTAAAATATTTGTTAGCCATTTGTATTTTTTTTTTTCTATAAAAGTGCTCTGTAGAATGTGTGGTGATCAGGGGCCACAGTTTGCCTAAAACTGAGAGATTTCCTGGATCAGGCTTTTAGTGCTCAAACCCCAGTCCTCAGACAACCTGGATGATTGGCTACCCTAAAGGTATCACACAGCAAAAGAAGAAGTGTATGCAAAATAGATGAACAACTACTATCCTGCCTGCATCTGCCATATAATTACGTTTTAAATTCAACCAATAGTAATTAGTTCGGGTTCTTAGATAGGATTCAGTATATTCTGTTTTTCTTTGTGAATATATTTCTTTATAGAGCAACTACTTTTGGAGTATCTGTGGTCATTTTCAAATGAAATATGTATGCACCAAGAAAAATCACCATTTAGCATTAATGATAATGTTCATAAAGTTCTTGCTATTTTAATTAAGGTGAGATCATAATTGAATTTTGAGTCAGATTAAAAGGGAAAACAGATAAATGTAATATGAAGCTGAGCAGATGGTGGTCACAGATACTAAAGGAAGAGAGAAGTAATAAGGAAAAACATACAGTTAAAATCTACCTGTTTCTTTTATTTCTAAACTATTTCATTTCCAGAGTCCATTAAAATTTAAGGTAGCAGTTTAGAAAAACCAAGACAATCAGATGCTAATCTAGGATAATTTGTTTCAGCTGGAGTATTGATTGATCCATACAATATTTGTAGTCAAATACTTTTACATTATTTATGAGCATTTGCTAATAAGCATTTTATGCATTGCTTCAACTATATTAACAAAGAAAAACAACACTGACTACAGTAAACAGATGCTTGGGAAATTCTCTGAAAGTCATTTGGGAGACTTTTTTTATATGCAAAAACTTTAAATCTCCCCTTGACAGCAATTAAATATCCAGACATCATTCCATTTCTTTGCTTTCCATAACAGCAAAACTTTGTATATGTATGGTTCATGTTTTCAGACTCTCCCTTCACACATATCATATTCCTATGCATACACTTATTTATATTTCTAACAGAGATTTTTCCAGTGTGCTCAAATACGTAACAAAATGTCCATTAACATCTTAACTTCTTTACTTTGTTGTCAAGTAGGTAACTCAAGCATCATAATAAGGCAATATATAATCTTTGATCTCAATCTGTGCCTTTCTTCCTCATCTCAGTAGCATGAATCATCAACCACCTACCAACTGAACTCAGAATCCAAGGGGTCATAATTGAGCCCTCTTGTCCTCTTCCTAGAATATTATATGGTACTTAGTTTGAGTTCAACAAATATTTGTTAAATCTGTTAATAAATATTTAATTATACTTAGAAAACCATAAAATTGAAGCTGGAAACTAATCTGTATCAAGCACCTTCTCTGGGTAAGAAACTTTATACATTCGACTCACATGTTTCCTTAATGACAAGAAACATTTAATTATCACTTTACAACTTATGGAGCACATTTACAAAATTTATTTGTGCACTTGCTCATAACCATCTCGGGAGGATACTGAAGATTGTAAGCCCCTTGAAAGCAAAAACCATACCGTCTTCATTCCTTTATCCACAGCTTAGGACATAGTAGATTATTTTTTAAAGCTTTTATTTATTTATTTATTTGAGAGAGAGAGAGAGAGAGTGTGTGTGTGTGTGTGTGTGTGTATGTGTGCAATGCAACAATACACTTTCAGAATCTGAGACCAATCATAATGTGGCTTTCAGTTCTGATTATATTCTTATGTCCCATCATTCAACTTTTATTTTTCCAAGTTGAGAATTTTTTTATATCACAGTGGCTTTTGTCTGAAATACTTTATACTCCAAATTATGCAAAGTCCTTAATTGGCCAATCAACATAATGACATTATTTATAATGTACTCCCTCATTAAAGTAATCACATCTGATGGAATCTATCTCAACATAAATAATAAGAAAAATATAAATTATGCCAAGGTTCGAATGTACCCCCGCAAAATTCACATGTTGAAACCTAACCCCCAAGATAGTTGGGCCCTTGGGAGAGGATTAGGTGGCTCTGCCCTTGTGAATGCGATTATTGCCCTTATAAAAGATGCCGAAGAAATCTCCATTTCCCTCTCTACCATTTGAGGACACAAGAAGTGTGAAAACTGAAAGAGGACCCTCACTGGACCATGGTGGTGCTCTGACCTCAAACTTTCAGCCTCCAAAACTTTGAGAAATAAGCCAACACTTACATGGTCAATTAATCTGTGACAAAGGAGGCAAGGAAATACGATGGGGCAAAGACAGTGTCTTCAATAAATAACGGGAAAACTGGACAGCAACATGCAAAAGAATGAAACTGGACCACTTTCTTTCACTGTACACAAAAATAAACTCAAAATGGATTAAGGATCTAAATGTGAGACCTGAAACCATAAAAATCCTAAAAGAGAATACAGGCAGTAATTTCTCTGACATTGGACATAGCAACATTTTTCTAGATCTGTCTCCTAAGGCAAGGGAAACAAAAGCAAAAATACACTATTGGGACTTCATCAAAATAAAAACCTTTTGGAGAGTGAAGAAAACTGTTAACAAAACAAAAAGGCAACCTACTGAATGGGAGAAGTTTGCTAATGATAGATGCATTAAGGGATTAATATCCAAAATGTATAAAATACCCAACTCAACACCAAAAAAAGCAATCAATCCTATATAAAAAATGGGCGGAGAACCTGAATAAACATTTTTCCTAGGAAAACATACAGATTCCCAACAAACGCATGACAAGGGATTATTTTCTAATATCAGGCCATTGCAAGTGTATTTTCAGAATGAATGACTTTTTTTTTTTTTAATGTGAGATAGGAAGGATGCGGAATGGAAGGGATGGAGGGAGAAAGAACAATAAAAAGCATGTACATGACAACCAAAGACTATTCTTGAAAATTTTATGTCCAGTTCTGCAGTATTCTATTGTGGCTCTTTTAAGGTAACATGGCCCTGAGCTGTGCCTCTTTCCCCTTGTGTGTGTGTGTGTGTGTGTGTGTGTGTCCATCTGCTGTCTCTAGCTCTTGTTTCTTTAATCTTCTGTTTTTTCAAGTTAAGTTCTTAAAGATGGAGGAGCAGAATGTGTAAGTAATCACACATTCAAAAGCTTTTGCTTCACATATTTATTTAAATTAAAAATAAACTATTAGGAGTCATTAATTTTGAAAGCATAATCGAAATATTTTGTAACTGAGTACTAATTCATCCTGTCAGTGGTTTGACTAAGTATTAGTCTTACTCCATATTAATCTTATTAAATTTTATTAAAAAATCACAACTGATAGCAATTATTTATTTGCATATTTAAATTATTCCAAAAATGTTATGCTTTTTTCATCTAGTGAAGATTCCATTTTTCTCTTCTTTTGACTACAATGCACTTCCATGTAGAATTTCACTGTAGTAAATTACAAAGGGCATGACAAACACCCTTTTCAATCACCACCAACCAACAGGAAACCTTAAACTTAGATCCTTTTACTCATTTGATTAAATTGTTCAGTTTTCTTTTTTTTTTTAAGATTTTATTTATTTGAGGGAGAGAGAGAGAGCACATGAGAAGGGGAAGGGTCAGAGGGGGAAGCAGACTCCCCGCTGACAGGGAGCCCGATGTGGGACTCAATCCCGGGACTCCAGGATCATGACCTGAGCTGAAGGCAGTCGCTTAACCAACTGAGCCACCCAGGTGCCCCTAAATTGTTCAGTTTTCTTTTAGTTATAAAATATCACTCCTTCCTTAATACTTGAGTCTCTCTGACTACTGCTTTCCCTTCCCACAAATGCTAAGTTTCTTTAAAAGGCAGACAATCAGTGTCTCCACTATCTCACCTTATAATTTCCTCAGTAGTCATCATTCAACTTTTAGATCCCCAGTAGTACAGGTTTTTCACCATTTCAACTTAAATATTTTGTAATATATCATAAAGTCCAGTGGAACTTTTTGTCTTTCATTTGTTCATTATTTCTGACCATTACTGTGGAACTTGTTTGGAAATCATTCTTTCCCTCTATCCGTGTCATTTCCTGGAGCCCTTTACTCCTTAAATCTTAAACATCAGTGTCTGCTTCTCAGACCTCTTTTCTAGGCTTTCTTTTATTTTCTTTTTATTTTATGCCACCTCTTTGAAAAACCATACACAACCTTCTTTTCAACTAAATATTGAACTAATGGACAAAACTAGACTCATTACCATTTACCCCCAGACTAATTAACCTTGTAAGCTACACTGATTGTTCTTAGAGCACCCAGGTTGTTATCCAAGGATTACTTCAGATTTCTTCTCCCACCCAATCTGCAAACAAGGTTTCTTTTATTTTTTTCGTAAGAGCTGCTAGAATATATTACCTACAAATACTCATTCTATTTCACTTGGAAGCTGTAATCTCCTAATTGTTCCCTCTGCCTACAAACTTTAATTCCTCTTTTTAATTCTCTAAAAAGCAATTCTTATTTTACTACCTTTGTTAAAAATCCTATGATGCTTCCTCTAATTTTAAACATAAAAATAATAAATTTCTCAGTATAAGGGAGAGGCATACAATACATTTTACCTCAGCAGCCTCAGAAGGAGCCAACCCTGAAGATACCTTGATCTTGGGCTTCTAGTCCAGAACTCTGAGACAATTATTTTGTTTAAACCATTCAGTTTTTGTTCCTTTTTTTTTAACATTTATTTGAAAAGTGTAGGAAAACATAAAAAAATAAAACGTCTTATAATTCCAATTCTGAGATGGTACCTATGATTACATAAAGTTAGACAGAAGAGTTCTCCTGCCCTTCTCTGGGCCACCCAGTGTGAACACAGCTTGGGCAGGTCCTTCTTGTCTTTCTCCAGGTAATGCAGATGTATCTGTGTCTCTGCCTGTGCAGGCGTGTCTTTACAAGTGGAATCAGTTGGTATGTTTGGTTTGCAACTGTTTTTGTTTTGTTTGTAGTACATATAGGCAAGATCATTGGATATTGATCTTCTTTTTTCTTTTCGTTTATTATGGTCAGTTAGCCAATATATAGTGCATCATTAGTTTTTGATGTGTGTTCAACGATTCATTAGTTGCATATAACACCCAGTGCTCATCACCACACATGCCCTCCTTAATACCCATCACCCAGTTACGCCACCCCCCCCCACCCCCTTCTGCAACCCTCGGTTTGTTTCTTGGAGTCTAGAGTCTCTCATGGTTTGTCTCCCTCTCTGCTTTCTTCCCATTCAGTTTTCCCTCCCTTACTCTGTGGTCCTCTGTGCTATTGCTTATATTCTACATATGACTGAAACCATATGATAATTGTCTTTCTCTGCTTGACTTATTTCACTTAGCATAATCCCCTCCAGTTCCATCCATGTCGATGTAAATGGGGGGTATTCATCCTTTCTGATGGCTGAGTCATATTCTATTGTATATATGGACCACATCTTCTTTATCCATTTATCTGTTGAAGGGCATCTTGGCTCCTTCCACAGTTTGGTTATTGTGGACATTGCTGCTATGAACACTGGGGTGCAGGTGCTTCTTCATTTCACTACATCTGTATCTTTGGGGTAAACACCTAGGAGTGCAATGGCTGGGTCATAGGGTAGCTCTATTTTTAATATCTAGAGGAACCTCCATACTGTTTTCCAGAGTGGCTGTACCAGCTTGCATTCCCACCAACAGTGTAAAAGGGTTCTCCTTTCTCTGCATCCTCACCTACATTTGTTTCCTGTTTTGTTAATTTTTGCCATTCTAACTGGTGTAAAGTGTTATCTCATTTTGGTTTTGATTTGTATTTCCCTGATGGCTAGTGATGTTGAACATTTTTTCATGTGTCTGTTAGCCATTTGTATGTTTTATTTGGAGATGTGTCTGTTCATGTCTTCTGCCCATTTTTGGACTGGGTTATTTGTTTTTTGAGTGTTGAGTTTGAGAAGTTCTTTATAGATCTTGGATATCAGCTCTTTTTCTGTTTGTGTACTACAAAGCAGCTCTAGCAAACTAATGTAATAATCAATAGCTTTCATATACAAAACTAATAAGAAGCTACATTATACGGAAGCGATCTCCATTAACAATAGCAATGAAGATGATTAAACATGTAGGAATAAACTTAAGAGGAAATGTTCAAACATTTATGAAGGAATTTATAAAATACTCCCAAAAGACATAAAAATAGACTGAGAAAATGGAAAGACATTCCTGTTTCATAGGTAGGATAAGTCAACATTGTAAAGGTATCAGTTCTCTCCATATTAACTTATAAATTAAACTTAATCCTCAGAAATATACCTCATTTTTTATGGGGTTGAACAAGTTGACACTAAATTTCATATAAGAAAACAAGCATGAAAGAATAGATAGGAAAGCACTCAGAAAAACTACGTAGAGGAACTAGACCTACGAGATATTAAAACATGCTTACAAAGTCTCTACAATTGAAAATTAAGTAGTGATATAAAGGAAATTTATTAGATTTAAGTAAAAAGCCCAGAAATAGACCAAAATACATGGAGATTTTGGATATCATATAGGTGAAATCTCATATTGTTGGAGCAAAAAATCTATTCTTCAGTGAATTATATGTGATCCATATCTCATACCACACAAAGGAGAAACTGCAAATGGATTAGGGATCTAAGGTAAAAACATTAAATCATGCAGGTACCACTTAGCATGAGTGGTGAGTTTCTCTTTAACATTGGTGTAGGTAAAGGATTTTGAGCTCTTACTCAATATTCAAGGACAATAAAAGATTGATTGATATAATTTACTTCTTTAAGTAAATTGCATTGCAGATAATACCAAAAACAAAATCAAAAGCTGAAAAATGGAAGAAAATAATTAGAATATTAACTGGAAGTCTTCAAACCTCTAATATATAAGAAAATCTTAAAAACTGATAGGCATAGGAACAAAATCCAAAAAAAGGAAAATGGAAAAAAAAAAGACAAGAAACAGGAAATTCACACACACACACAAAAAGATATAGAAATGGTACTTAAAAGGAAAAATCTCAAACTCTCTCACCTATCAGATTGGTAAAAATTTGAAACTGTGGCATTTATGAGGTGGTAAGGAAACAAACAAGCATACTCATACATTTCTGGTAGGAATGCAATTTGATACACCTCTTCTGGAGGGAAATTTGGTAATATTAAACAAACTATGTATACCATTACCTAAAGAATCTATAATGCAACTTACATATATCCCACTTGCATAGCAGTTATTTATTGTTAGAACCATACTCATGTTTTCCATATCCTCCTACCCTACATGTGTAAATAATTAGAACCAAGAAGGATGAGGAAATGGATCTATTCAGGATTGAACACACACAGTAACAAAGGAACTTAATTGTATTATAAGTGAATGACAAAACATAGTGAAGAGGGTTGGGAAGAACTAACCTATATAATTTTGGAAAACAGTCCTTTATATATTTTAAGGTTTAAGATTAAACAAATATACACAGATATTTTACTCTAGTTAATACATTTGTTTCTTATGGGGGGATTTATTTGTGATTCTGAAACACCTTCATGTGTGTACATGTTTGTTTATGTGTATTACTAAAGTAAGTAAATATATTGTGCATAATAATAACCAGGTTTTACAATATCAGAGGAGAATTACAAATAAGGAAAGGAAGAAGGATAAAATGATCACTGGGGTGATTGATAGATTGGAATTAGAGCTATTGGTCTACACACACACACACACACACACACACACACAGAAATGGATAGAAAATACATAGATGTATGTATGTTAGTATACAGGACTTAGTATCTATCGCTAGTGAGCACACATACTGTCTAAACCTTGGTTTCTAAGTATTATTTGCCAGTTAAAAAAATATCAGGGCTCCTTGGAAAAATCTTTCATTTCAGGGTGAGGTTAGGGAAAGTACAAGATGAGCCTAGAACAGCTGATGATGCTAATTAATGAAGTGGTCAAAAATATATAGTTATTGAAAAAAAGAGAGAAGCACCAACATGAAGCAGCGGCCAAACTTGAGACAATGTGAACAAAAAATAAATAACAATGTTAATTTATGGATAGTTTATGATAAATTATGGATATGCAAATTATGAATAAGCTGGGGGCTAATCTAAATATTCACAACCTTTCTTTTAAAAATGAGTAATTAAACATTAAATAAACGGAGGAGGAGTAGCATGTGGTAGGGACAGGAGAAAAAGAAAATTACCATTAGGCAAGCGTCTAAAGAGAAATCAATATTGCAGCCAAGATTTATCAATGATGCTAAAATTAGTGTGTGAAAGAAAGTATGATAAGAAACAGATTTTTAAATCTTATTATTTTCAGGGCATTGAAAAATTTGTTGAGGGAAGAATCAACAAGGCTTACATTTAAGGTGATGTTGTTAACATGATTATGGGGGAAAATTTTTGATCAATGATAAGATACTAGTGTCATTAGGGATGTATATTTGGAATTCTTGAAGTAGAAAAATGGAAACCCTCTGCTAAAAATATTACCTAAAGATATATACCTTTTATGTGCATGGCGCTGGACAAAAAAGATCAGTCACACTCAGATGTCAGAGAGTGAAAAAAAGTATTAACTATTGGATGTCTGACTGTAGGTTTTCTTAAGTTAACATGGTCTTGGTGTATTTGTGAAGTGATAAATATAAGAAAATTGTGAAATCAATTTTTTTAACCTCTGTTTTACTATCCTTTGTTGGACAGTTTTTGGGTATTTGGTTTTAGTTTTCTGTGTAATATATTTTTGTATGACACTAGCTTTCTCTTTAATTTTTTAAACATTTTAATGAAAAAATCAATGCATATAGGCAGCTGTGCTCCCTTCCATCAAAACTATCTGAAAGATAAATGCATTGGAATAAAATTAAGTATATCTGAGAGTTAAAACACATAGTAAACCTTTCTAAAATATAGACAAATAACTTTATATTCAAGAAAGAAAAAAAGTTGAAAATGGAGGTGATATTAATGAATTTATCTCATTATCTCCAGGCAAGTAAAATGAAAATGATTATGGGGAATTTGTTAAAATGGATATGTTTTATTTGTCTTTATAAAAAGATACTAATCAATGAGTTAAGCCCAAAATAAACTCTGTTTTAATCTAGGACTGGTGAAGTATACTGTAAGAGTAGTATGTCAGAAGACTTGAAGGAGTAAGACCCTGGGTATTAAAATATTTAACCCAATTTCCAGAAGGGAAGTCCAATGCCTGGAAATCCTACTGAGTGTATAAAGAGGTAAAAAAACTATTGTGGAATGAAAATAAACTACAAGTCCTACTAGAAGAGAGTAAAAATGAGAAGAAATGTAAACACATAAATATAATGTTAAAAATTTAAGTCTCAAATAGATTTTAGAAAAATAGAAAATAGAAAATAGACTTGGGTATTAAAGAGGGCACATTCTGTGTGGAGCACTGGGTATTACGCACAAACAATGAATCATGGAACACTACCTCAAAAACTGATGATGTAATTTATGGTGATTAACATAACAATAAAAAATTAAAGATAAAAATAATTTAAGTCTAAAATAAAATGCCAAATGGATACATGAATCAAGTTACAAAATAAGGCTGAATACGGCATTTTTCCTTAATATAGAATATTCATATCTCATATGAACTATTACATTCAGTATCTGCATTCAGTATCTTTTGTCAACCTTCTACAATAAAAATACGCGAAACCACAGATTTGATGTTATTACTTCCCTAGTGAGAAATTTGTAAAGCTTCATCTTATCCTGAACAGGCATGGAAAAAAGGTTTCAGTTGTTGGGTTCTATCCATTGTTTGTTTAGAGACCATCCTGGCTCCTTGTGAAAGTATGTTCTGATCAGTGATAAAGTGGTTAAGGCTCTTTGGTTTATTTGAGAAGGTTGTGATAGTATGTGTACAAACGTGTATGCCATCTTATTCTTTCCAGCATGGATTTTAGTGCCTGACCAAGGGACCCATAGCCTATCATGTTTCAGTGTGGTCCTGTGCAGCTTCCCAGCTTCATGTCCAGGAATGCCCTGTTCTGAACGCTCTTAGTTGTAGCACTCCTCGCCAGTCCTGCTTCACACCTTGGCTTGTGATCTGCACTCAGTCTAACATAGCCTCGTCACTAACATCCTACCGTACCCTCTTTCCTTCACTTAAACCTTGCCCTTCCCAGCAAACATTTCTGCTCAGTCTCACTTATCTTTTGATCACAACTTAGAACACATATGATTTGCTATTTATTTAACAGAGTTCCTACTGTGTGCTAAATACTATGCTGGACTTTAGTGGTAAAGCTGTTAAAACAGAGTTTTTTTCTGTCCTCGTGGATCTTCCAATCTAGAAATAGTAAGCTTATATAAGTAATTACATATTTATACTTGAGATAGGTCTTATTGATGAGACAAGGTCATATAAACATCATCCTGAAACCTTCTAGGTATGCTAAGAGTCCCTCTTCAGTGCTGACATGTTTCTCTGTTTTCTCACTAGACTATAATCTTTTCGGGGGCAGGTGTAATGTACTGAGTCAGATACTTCATCCCTTGTGGTGTTTAATGAATGCCTGTTTAAGTTAAATATATGCAATTATTGTCCATAAAACACCAGTAAATGATTTCCTTACAATCTTGTTAATATATATATATATATATATATATATATATATATATATATATATACCTCAGGAAAAAAACCTTTGTAGTTGATACCTTCATTTTCATGTAAGTGAAGTTTTACTTTTCACTGAGACCTGGGTAGAAAAAAAGTGCCACTTCTATCCTGTGCTATTTTCCCTCTAAAATGGAATTTTCTATCAAAGATTGGCTTACACAATTCTCAGGATATGAACACCTGGAACATTTTAGAAGCAAAAAAGCATGTCAAGACAGAGCAATATCTGGAATGGCTTTTAAAAAAAATTTTATTTAAATGTGATTGGGTTTTTTGCCTGAGGCATTAGAGACAGATAACTGAAAGAACGTGGATGAACTCTGAGCATTTGTTGAGTTTTTCTCACTAATTCATTAGTTAGAAGATATCACAAAATGGGCTCCACCTTAATTATGAAATCTCTTCAGGGTTGCCGCTGGCTATCATCCGTTTACTTACACAGAAAATAAAGATCATTATATACATTTCTCAAAAAAAATCAGCCCTAACCTCTACTATGCCCAAGTTTACAAAAGCATGCAGGCAGCTCAACAAGAGAATGGGATGAAATCAATTTAAGTTATTAACATGGTTCAGAATATGATCAAATATTTGCCTGATATTTGATTCTTGCTTCCATCTCCAAATTTGAAAGAGGTCCTAGACAAGGGGTAAATGTTGTCGCTTAGATTATAGTATTAGGCAGAAACTACACATACAGTCATTGGCACATTTTCCACAATTATAGGACTGATTTTCTGTGGTGTTTCCATTTCAATGTAAAGCTGAATTCTTAGGGCATACCAAAATTTGGTACTGCAAACAATACAGACCCTAATATTGCTGTAAAATGTAAGCTATCCAATTTAGCTATAATTTCAGAAATTTTAAGTGTATTGGGTATTAGGTGAAAATATTGTATGATAAGTATATTCTGGTTATAGGTGGCAAGTCATGGATTTAGTTACTATATGGAAATTTATGCAATAATTTGATTAAAAAAGGCAAACAAACAGGATATGTCTGAACAATATACTGGGAGAAAATCTGTTAATATGAAACTAATTTTTTTTTAAAGATTTTATTTATTTGAGAGAGAGAATGAGAGATAGCACCAGAGGGAAGAGGGTCAGAGGGAGAAGGAGACTCCCCGCTGAGCAGGGAGCCCGACGCGGGACTCGATCCCGGGACTCCAGGATCATGACCTGAGCCGAAGGCAGTGGCTTAACCAACTGAGCCACCCAGGCGCCCAATATGAAACTAATTTTTATAGAGTTGGCTAAGACATGTTTTTACTCTGACATATGCTGGAATCTTCTAAAATGATTAATATAACTTTCATAAGAGTTTGAGACAAATCTTGAGTTTCTAATGCATTAGCAAAGGCTAATTTTAGGTTAATTTTTAATAATGGTTCCAAAAAGATCTCTTAAAATAATATACATGCATATGTGGAAAATATTTATATATCTTTTTTGGCCCTACCTCAAGTCTCCTTGTTGTAGATTTCACTTAACCTCAATATATCCCATGCAATAAACCTGAGCCTTACATTTTTGTTCTTGCATTTCATGAATTTTTTTTAATCTTCTGTAAGCAACAATATTTGATCAATTTTCTGACCCATGTTCTACTCAGCAGGCCCATTAAAATTTAACTTCACTTTCAATGGTTCAATAAATAAAAAGTTAATTCATAAAAATTAAAAAACTAATTAATCAAATATCAGTTGAGTGTTTGATAGGTACTAGTCACTTATGTAATTTTAGAGGACCAGCTGGGGAACTTCTGGAGACATAAATTGACATCCTATCTATCCAGGACATAATTTTTGCATACATATTACGTTCTGTATTGTACATATGCAGCTCACATCATAGTCTTTTTCTCATCACTTAACAAGGAGTGTGTATCAAAATTGCCTCTAGAGTTTTTTAAAAGCATAAATTCTTGAGGATCTAGCTCAGAGTTACATAATCACAGTCTCTGAGGATGAAATCTCATTATATTTTAGTTAAAGAGTACTGATTTTTTTGCGGATCCATTCTCATATATATTATCTATCTATTTAGTTAAGTTTTAATTGTGGAATGTAATACATTTATATTTTGTAACTACAGTAGGTGGTGTTCCATTGCTGTGGAATTGTTTCATCTGTTAGAGTCCATTACTCAACCAGACTGCTGGTGGCACAGGAGAAAAAATGGTTAATGCCACTGAAATACCTAATTAAAGTTTTAGTTCTATTTTTTCTTAATAATGCTTCTTGATTTATTAATGCACTCTTCTTAGTAATGAAGGATATTCACACTCCCACTCCCCTATCCAGTTTCTCTCCCACTTGACACTCTTATATGTAGAGATTAGAGCTCTAGAGAGCAAAAGTGTACTACTGAGGTAATTAGTGTGATTCTAGACAAGCAGTCGGGGGGAAGAGAGCTATTGATCATCACTCTTAGAATATCTGCATTGTAGATATACAGAGTATTTGGAGGTCTTGCACTGAGAAGACAAAACTATCATTCTGTCACTGTGGTTTAAGTATAATTAATAAAAGGCTGTTTTTGATACCAGTTGAGTACAGAAGAAATATATCCAAGCTCCAAAGTGTTTTTAAGATTTTGAGGAGTTCTCTTTCCATGAATGATCAGGAAGGCAAGTCTGCCCCCGGGAGGTTTGCAGATCCTCAGGCCTCTGTGGCTGCTATTACAAAATCACTTTCAATAATAAACAAAAACATAAATATTAAGTTCAAATATTTAATAGTATATCACAGGCCAGGGCTTGTGCTAAGGGCTCCATATGCACTCTCACATTTTCTTCTGATGATAAGAGGTAGGTACTGTTACAGGTTTTGTGTTATGAGTATCTACTTACATGTAACAGTGACATGAATTGAGAGTAATTGTTCATAAAATATAGAATCTCTGAACTCATTCAACAAACATTTATTGAGCCCTTTCATAAGTAATATATGGAAATAATGATTATAAGGACAAGGAAACCTAAAATAACTTTATCTCAGCAATCAGCTACTGTAATAGCCACAAAACTATGCTCATGCATGAAAAGCAGAATGTTGATATATGTTGGTAGATGTGGCTCATTTCCTTTGCTTCAGTCATTTGAGAAGTCTCATTGAAAACAATGAGGGGAACTCAGAATTGACATGATAGCAGCATAAAATGAATCAATATAAAAATTACAGATTAAATGATAGGATGTACAAATATTTATTAAAAATCTGGGTGGGGTGATTGGAGAAATTGTGTAGACATTTAGGTAAAACAGTATTAGCCATGACTTATTAATTACTGAAGCTTGATGCTTGGTATATTTATATATTTTTTTATAATAATACATTATAAATTAGATAAAAGATCAATATGAAATTTAAAACTCTGATGAGTTCACAAGCAACCAAATAGTTGTTTCATTTTAATATTATAGTTCAGTTCAGCGAGTGCATGAATTTCTCTTCCTCAACCAAAATGCAATTAACATCCATGAAATTATACAATTTTCTATTTGCCTTTGCCCACCTATAATAATTGTGGCTAATGGCCATCTAAATTATTCATTTTATATGGTGAACAAGTGATTATTTTTAAAACAGATCCTGTGCTCTTTTAAATTGCTTTTCTTCATTCTCCAGTTGGCCCAGACCATTACTGAGTTAAATGTTTCTTAATGAAGAATACTGCCTCACTGAACTTTGCTTTGTCTGCAAATCACAGGAATAATTTGAAATTCCTAATGTCCAGAACTGCATCTCAAAATGAGATGGCAAATGCTAAAATTCTGCATCTCTACACTATGACCTTTATCTGAATGCTTTTTTTTTTTCTTTAGAAACACCAGACTCTCAGAGGATATATTTTAAATCTATAAACCCGGATACAAATAGTGTGTGTGCTGATTATTCTAGGAAGTTGATTTTATCAATGAAGACATAAACAGAACTTATAAAATGAATAGGAACATGCTGTATGAGGGGAGAGGGGCAAAAGAGGGGCGTTGCATAGTGTTTCTGCTTCTTTCCCCCCTCTCCCTACTAGCGCTTCCTGCAGAGAAGAGAAGCTGCTGATCAAATTGCCTCAGTCCAAGACATTGATAGGGTTACACTTTTTAAAAGGTGAGATCAAACTGTACTCCAGCCATTGGGCTTTTTTCATTCCTCTTTATTCTCCACTTCCTTTGTGTACCATCCACTTCCATGTGATGTAGTTATACTGAAGTTGACTATACATATCTCATGATGTCACTTGCCCTTTTACTTTGATTTTGGTTAGGAGGCAGAGAAAATAAAGCCAACATTTAAGAAACAGGAAGTAAGTGTTTTCATTACACTGTGAACTATATCACAGCCTTTACCAGACCTTATGTCATAGTGCGGGTTTAGCCTATATGCTAATAACCTGGAATTTTCATTTGGATACCATTTCTTTCATATGTTCCTTTCTTCATGGTGTGTGTGTGCATGCGTGTGTGTCCTTGCATGCGCATGTGCGTGCGTTCAAATAAGGGCCATCAGAGTTGATCCGTGAAATATTCCTGGTAGGTAGCCTGGGTCAAAATGACATAAAGCTACCACCAGAAAACCATAGTTCTACACACTACATGTACACTTAGCAGCAGCATTATTTTAACGCTATATAATTTTTTTTTGTTTAATGTGGTTTATTTGTTGAAATTATTTTGGTGAGCAAACAATTAATCTTCAGTTTGTGGGCCTGACTCAGTGGCTTTGTAAACAAGTGGTGCAAACATAGCAAATTGGAACTTGAAAGTTACAAAATCTAGAAACATTTACTTTTATTTTCCCCGTGTTTGCTTGAGCTTCTGGTTGACACAGCACATCCCTAAGATACGGAAATCCCTTATCCTTCTTTCTTCTTTCAGGTGCCAGGAATTGATTTTGCAGTCAGCAGGAGCATCATGCCCAGCTGTGTCCTTTTTCTTTTCTGCCTTTCCCTTGATTTACCTTCTAGTTAGTCAGAAAGCAATCACAAAACCCCGACAGTGTCAAAATTGTAGTATTCTAAATGTCTCAGCTAGGCATCTCCAAACTTCCCAAAACCTCCTGACTTTTCTTGTGATCAAGGACCCATGTAAGCCTAATCAAGTGCCTTCATACGGAGACAATCATTTAGCTAAATTATGTGCTGTAATAAAAAAGTAATCATTTTAATGCAAAACTTTTCACTATAGTGATAAAATAAATATTCATTCAATATTTAAATATGAAAGAGCAAAATTAAACACGTAGACACATTTTATTATAACTGATGAGTGTAATAAGTTAGCATTCGGTAAGTATGTGATTTTTAAATTAGAGTTTTTTCCCTCCACTTTGGTTACACAGGGAACAAATGTAAACTTTCTTTCAAGTAATAAATATGAAAGCATAATCAAATGTAAAGTTTGGCTTCTATACTTATATCTCTTTTATCCACATTTGTTCCCACTTATTGTTAACCAGAGCAATTGCCCAGGAAAATAGACCTGAAATAGTCTATTAACTTGTATGGATAATAGTACTGAAAATCCTATGGTGGCCAAACATATTGGGCTGTTTAAGGTATCTCGCAGATTTATATGGGGTGGTATATATTTAAGGAAGGGGGATATAGGAAGTTCCATAAATCAGATTTCTTATCTCTCAGATATAACGAGGCCATGGTTAAGTAAAATGTTCCAGTGGAAAGTATAAAAAAGGGCAAAGGGAGCCACAGTGGTAATGCCATTGCCTCAAAATATGAAATCAAGTAAGGCTTCTTCTCTAAACCTACTGCAGTTGCCGAGTAGGAATTCATGCTGTTTACATATGTTTTGATTTAAAAAATTAAAAAGCCAGACGTCTGAGCTTGATAATTGTGATATATCCAACTTCGCAAATGTTGGCAAAATTTTTTTTGTAAAACCTTTATATTATAGGCCAACCCTGCACAGGCAAAATGAACTTGTCTTTCTGAGGAATTCCATCTGGAAATGACATGTAGACACCAGAGGGTTTTTGTAAATTATTTATTAATTTTCCACTTAAAATTCTTTAAAGTTTTTCTACAGTCCATCAATTAACTACTGATTTCTCAGCAGGCCATTTCTTCTCCTCCACAATATAGACTCAACCTCACTTAAATTCTTATACCCTTCTTTTCCCATACTGGTTATTACCTTTCTTCATACTATTTCCATACATTCCACTCTTCCATTTTTGTTTCACTGCTGATCTTGAGCGCTCTATTCCTCAGAAAGTTTTCTTCCCTCTCTGGCCCCATAATTGAATTTGTACTTTACTTTTCCTGGAGCACCAGGGGATATTTATCTTCTCAAATGGTGCTTAGGCAGTCCCTTCAATGGTTATACAGTTGCCTGGGTATTTCACAGACAAAATATCTAAACCTAGGGGCGCCTTCTAGCCTCAGAACATGCCTAGCTTTGTCTTGGAATATCAGGGAGTTTTCAGTGTTGTAGATATAATGGAGAGTAAGAGAATTAACATGTACTGAGTAGGTATACAAGGCTGAGCACGTGGTTTTATTACTGGGAAATATTCAAGTTGTTTTTGATTCTGCCAGTGCTCCATCAGTTTAATTAAAATCACTGGTGTATTTGAGCTTTAAGAACTGATATATTTGCCAGGAACTTTTCAGTGAGAGTAAGGATACTTGATGTATGCACCCCATATCTATTCATTTACATACTACAATGCCCATGGGTTAGCTGGGAAACCTGTTACAATGGTGTTAACAAAATGAAAGCTGTTGGCTGTAATTGAAAAAAAATGGGTTCTTCTTGGTTATTTTTCTAATAGTACTGAAAATATTTTATGGCTATTGTTTATGAAAGGGGTATTATCTCAGAGAATTATCAATTATTCCATGCTGTAACTGGTACTAGCTCCAACTGTTTCCATCAGATCAAACCATTTGCGTCTGGTCTAGCATACTTCCATTTACTCCATGCACAGATTCCAGATTCATTTTTGTAAAATACATATTAATCATGATACTTCTCTGCTCAAAGACCCCTCTCATTGCTTGTTATGAATTTTAGAGTGAATTCCAATTTGTTACTGAGGCATTAAAGAATACCTATAATCTGAGTCTAATCTCTCAATCATTTTCTACTGAAATCCTACTGTATTGGACAAATTTATTGCCTTATCAAAAATATTTTGAAGCTGTATCAATTAAGGTTTAATCCAAGAAAAAGAAAACTCTGTAGGTATATTAACAAGAAAGAAATTCAATACAGGGAATTAAGTGACTACAAAACTGATGGAAATGCTGAAGACCAAAACCAGATTCTTACTCAGGCTACAAGAAAAATTCCCACAGCAATGACGAACTGATTCACTAGGGTAGCCACTTCCTCTGAAGCCAACACAGGAGCTAATGTCAGAATCAAAAAGCCTCTACCAGAGCTGGCTCCTTGCTATCAGAATACTGGATAATAGGCTTGGAACAGAGCTGTAGAAAAACAACCACCAAAATTGGACTGAAATTGGTCTCTGCTTCATTTCCTCCTTTCAGTTATCCTTTTAATCAATGCTTTTTGGGGAAAATCAACTTCCTCCTTTGGGAAAAGAACACAACCTCTCTGGTGGTTGTCCTAGACACCCTTATATTTTATTTAGTAAGTTTCTTTTTCTGACATATCAGCATTTGATTTGAGTGAGGTCCTCAAATGTTTATCATACTATCTCATTTAGAAGAAGAAAAAGTGTTCTTTGGTAGAGTAAATAATTTAGAAGCCAGAGAAAGATAATTTAAGAGAGTGGAAGACAGAGAAATAATTCAAATATCTGGAAATCTGAATTTATTTTAATAGATTCTATTTCTGTTTCATAATTATGGAGCACTATAAGAAAGATTATTATGTAACCTGGTCACTTTATACATGTTTTCTATTAATCTATCACCCACTTTCCATCTACCATCTTTGTCGGTATCCTTATCCTAATTTAATAGAAGAAGAAAATTAATCTCGGGAATAGATTTTCCCATGTTTAAAAGGAAAAGGTTAACATTTAAAGGTAATTATAATTGCTACCAACCTTCTTTCTTATGTAAAATAACCCTCACTTGATTATGTTTAAAATTTATGCCAGTAGAAAACATTAAAAACTTATTCTTTTGTTATTGGCTTTGCATTGTTTAAAACTGTGGAAAGAAGGTAAATGGAAATAAACATGTGTCAGTTAAACTCAATAAAAAGGTAAATTATTGTTAAAGAATAATTTACATTACTTAAATGATGTGGAGAGGATTATTTGGCAACAATTCAAGTTACTCACAGGGGAAAAGCAATAGTATTTCACAGTGTGGACAATTATTGGTACAATGTGTACTTTTTTCTCTTTAATAATTGCATGTTCCCTTTTGTCACAACTGCACAAGACAGAATAATTAAAGTATATTAGCTACATTGTGGAAGGGACATTTGGTTTTAATTAACATTGGAGCATAAGAAAGGCAATTTGCTTTATATTGCCATTCATTCTTTGATGCACACATACACACATATACACAGAGTCTGTGCACAGAAAGGCAAATATGTGAAATGCTACAAAGCTTCCCAATCTGGAGTTATACTAAGCCTAACTAAAATGTACAAAATATTTTATGCAATAGAAATCCTTTCTTCTCTTTGGTATTTTAGACAGTTGTGTGGCATCCTAGTGTAAAAATGACTTAAAACCAGAAGTCAGTTTTTTGATTATTCTAAAAGTGGACTGGACAATCAACAGAGCTACCTGCCATTCATATGGCAGGAACAGAAAGCCAGAACTCACTGAAGAGTGAAATTACAATGCATATTCATTTTCAGTTACTACTTAAAGAAGTAAGACAGACACCTCTGACTCGTTTAATACAATTTGGTGAAAAAGAAGTTTATGTTACAGTTGGATAGAGTGTCAATGAAACCTATAGGCTCAGAATGCATATAGATTCCCTGCATGATAAACTAATGTAACCATATTCCTCCATCAGGGGGACATTGACCATGTATCAGTTAGGTTTTGCTGCATAACAAGCCACTTCAAGTATTAAAGGTTTAAAATAATGGCATTTATTTAACTCATGATTCTGTGATTTGGCAGTTGGTTTGGCCTTTTTTGGGCAATTCTTGTTTCACTGGCTCAGTTATATGTCTGAGCTCAACAGTAAAGTCAGCTTGGAAGTGGCAGTGTGAAATGACTGCAGCTGGAAGAATGTTTCTTCTCTCCATGGTCTCTCATATTTCAGCAGGCCAGCTGAAACTTGTTTACATGACAACTGGGCAAGGTTCCAAGAGAGAATAGAAGTGACTCTGGATTCCTGAGCCCCTGAGCTTAGACTTGACATGCTATCACTTATACTACATTATATTGGCCAACCAAGTCATACAGCCAGCCCATATTCAAGAAATGGAAAAAGAAATTCCACTCTTTAATAGAAAGAGATTCCAAGCTGCATTGAAAGGATGTAAACATAAGGAGGACTGAAAGATTTTGGCCAGTTATTCAATCTACTGCACCACATTGGGAATTATATTCTGTTGGTGACATAGTTCTCTTGATAATGAAGTGCATGATAATGAAGCCTACAAACAAAAATAGGCTTCAGAGGAGGGATGTATATATATTGCTCTTTCAGTCTTCCCCTACTTTTTCCAATGCCACCTCTGGTTCAGCATAAATAATCTATGACTCCTAAGTGAGATTCATTCCAAGCACCTTAGACTACTGTTCAGCAGTTCTACACTTACTTCAATTTAACTTGTTTTAACATCCAAATCTTCAACATACACATTTCTAAGTATGTCCTTTCTGACCCCCAAAGTCCTGTAACTTTCCTAAGTACCAGTGTGTGTACGTTATTCTTAAGCTTGCTTTGTTCATTAAAAATGGGAATTAAAAATAAATACTCCATGGTATTATACATATACATTAATTAATATGCATGCATGCACTTACAATGATTTCTAGTAAATGGACATTCAATAAAGGTTAACTTTTTTCTAAAAAATCTTGAGACCAAATTGTAGTGGTAGAGTTTATTAGCAGGATACTTATTGAGGACAAAGCCAGGTGACTATAAAAAGTCTATGACATACATTCTAACAATCCATTGTGCCACAAGTACCATGAGAGTCACAACATAGTATGGTTGGCCAGAGCCACACATATGGATAATAACAATAGTAGTAGTATGTGTTCTAGCATTTTAAAAACAAAATCAAAGTCTACAAAGCTTAACATGCCTAAAGGCATCCAAGTAGGTATTCCAATTTGTCTAATAGGTCTTCTGATTCCAAAACTCATGCTTTTTTCCCCACTACATTACTCTTTCATTCATTCATTCACACACACACACACACACACACACACACACACACACACACACACACAGTGAGTAAAACTTTTTTTGGAACAGACATATACACAGAAAACTTTTGATTTAAATTAACCTCTTCTGACTATGGATCTCTACCTCATATTACTGATTTTTTTTCACCTATCAGCATATGACAAAATAAATAATTGGAATGGTTTTAACATAAACATATTTCAAGGAGGTCTTGGGCATTTATCCTATTTTATTTTTTTTAAAGATTTATTTATTTATTTATTTGAGAGAGAGAATGAGATAGAGAGAGAGAACATGGGAGGGGGGAGGGTCAGAGGGAGAAGCAGACTCCCTGCTGAGCAGGGAGCCCGATGCGGGACTCGATCCCGAGACTCCAGGATCATGACCTGAGCTGAAGGCAGTCGCTTAACCAACTGAGCCACCCAGGCACCCTCAAGGAGGTCTTGGGCATTTATAAATTAAAACATCTATCACAAT
The DNA here is from genome assembly GCF_037043125.1 of Eumetopias jubatus. Lineage (NCBI taxonomy): Eukaryota > Metazoa > Chordata > Mammalia > Carnivora > Otariidae > Eumetopias > Eumetopias jubatus. Next base: position 77,643,698 of record NW_028274811.1, on the reverse strand, counting down.
ATTTACAAACTCAAGTAAAATGGAAACTACTATCACCTCCAAATTATAGCCCATTTGCAAAGCAAAGAATCTATGGGATTTAATGCATAGTTCTACATACTCAAGTTATTATTTTAAATTACATTTTAATAGTAAGTCCTATTAAGCACTTGAGTAGAAGTCTTATCTGAAAGACCATGCTTGTTTTTTTTTAAATATTTTTTGCTTCCATTTTGTTTAATTAATATTAAAATTTGCAGGAAAGATAATGCATGTAAGAACATGTTTTGTTGAAACTTCTGGCTCTTTTAGCCAAACCAGTCTTCCATTATCCAACCTAACCCATGCACAGAGAAAAGATGTTCTACCTCTTCAACAGTGAATTCTCACATCACCATGTCCCCTTCTGCTTTCCCTGCTTCTCTCCAGCACCTTTCTGGTTCCAACCAGAGCCAAAGATTTATAGCCACCCATAACCGGTCTTCAGCCAGCTTCCTGGGCTCCATATTGCCACCACAGTCTGATTACTGCAACAGTAAATCTCCTCCACTGTGGACTCCAACTATCGTCAACCCTAAGGTGGTCAACTATAAATGCTAAGCCATCTCAAACTGCAAATTCTAGGCCCAATTCAGGAACTCCCAACGATGAGACACAAGGATCAAAAGAGAAGCTTTGAGTCAAGATTTGGAGGGAAAACTGAAATGTAAGGACAGCCTTCATCACAATGGAAATCAATGGCTAACACATGAGGAGAAAGTGGGTTGCAGATTGCTAGGATCACAGAGTGTAGCTTCTGTGTTTCAAGCTCAAAATTGTAGAGAGGCGCAAGATCTGCCACAGCACAGTTCTGAACATGCACAACTGTAAGTTCCAATTTCAAAGAGAAATGTGAATGGTCAGGATGCAATTCAGAAGAAATCTTACCCACGGTATTTCATTCACGTGCCAGAGAACATGTTGACTGAACTGGAAGATTCTGCAGCATGAGTGGACCACCAGCTCCTGATATGTCTTGCTTTATAAGTGGAAGACCAGTTTAATTAGGTGACTTTCACAAAATGATGGTGTCTGACAAGAATTTTCATTCATTCATCTTTGAAGTGGGAACAGCTTCAGATGCAGGGGTTTGCATGTGTTCCCTGAGCAGAACAGGAGAAGCCACCTGTACTGTGCTGCTGAGCATCCTTGCAAAAGAACACAGAAGAGCACCGATGCTTGTCCTCAGACAACAAAGCAAACAAATTTTTGAGGGAGACTCGGTGAAGCTAGAATACCAGATCTCAGTAGGACCTCCACCAAAGCTTTTCTGGTAACAGAAATAAGGAAATGGTGCAATTCAACAGTGACTGAATAAGCTTATAGTATGACAACTACAACTAGTTCCTTTACTGATTAAGTTGTCAATAAGAAAGACTCTGGTGTTTGTAGTTAATAAAGCCGAGTTAATGAGTCACCATGTGTAACAGATTTAGAAGTTAGAGCCTGTCCAAACCAAACTCTTCCAACTCCTAAGCTGTTATGTGTTCAACCAACTTTCAGCAGATATTTAGCATTCAACAGGAAAAGTTTGGATGTGAAACAAACCTTTAACCCAGAAAGAGAGTTGCAGCATCTGGCAGCTCAGTCTGCAGTCTGTGAAAATGAAAAACATGAATAACATTATCAATATTGGAAAATGCAGCAGCTATACTATTAATGATATATTTGATTAAATTTTTGGAATAAATGCATTTCTGTATTAACAGAATATGGCTTTAGAGGATAATATAACTGATACATATGTATTTTGTATATATATGTTATACACACACATATAATAATATATGTGTATAATATATACGTTTATTATTTATCCCCTAACTCTTAAATATTCTAGCTGTTTATCTGGTTTGTGTAGACTACAGAAAGTCTGGGTTTATAATTAAGAAGACTATTTAAAATGTGGAATTTTGGGGTGCCTGGGTGGCTCAGTTGGTTAAGCGACTGCCTTTGGCCCAGGTCATGATCCTGGAGTCCCAGGATCGAGTGCCATATTGGGCTCCCTGCTCAGCGGGGAGTCAGCTTCTCCCTCTGGCCTTCCCCCTCATCATGTGCTCTCTCTCTCTCTCTCTCTCTCATTCTTGCTCTCTCAAATAAATAAATAAATAAAATATTTTTTTAACTTTTTATTGTTATGTTAATCACCATACATTACATCATTAGTTTTCGATGTAGTGTTCCATGATTCATTGTTTGTGCATAACACCCAGTACTCCACGCAGAATGTGCCCTCTTTAATACCCCTCACCAGGCTAACCCATCCCCCCACGCTCCTCCCCTCGAGAACCCTCAGTTTGTTTTTCAGAGTCCATCGTCTCTCATGGTTCGTCTCCCCCTCCGACTTACTCCCCTTCATTCTTCCCCTCCTGCTATCGTCTTCTTTTTCTTTTTTCTAAACATATGTTGCATTATTTGTTTCAAAAGTACAGATCTGTGATTCAACAGTCTTGCACAATTCACAGCGCTCACCATAGCACATACCCTACCCAATGCCTATCACCCAGCCACCCCGACCCTCCCACCCCCAACCCTCCAGCAAAACTCAGTTTGTTTCCTAAAATTAAGAATTCCTCATATCAGTGAGGTCATATGATACATGTCTTTCTCTGATTGACATATTGCACTCAGCATAACACCCTCCAATTCCATCCATGTGGTTGCAAATGGCAAGATCTCATTCCTTTTGATGGCTGCATAATATTCCATTGTGTATATTTACCACCTCTTCTTTATCCATTCATCTGTCGATGGACATCTTGGCTCTTTCCACAGTTTGGCTATTGTGGACATTGCTGCTATAAACATTGGGGTGCACGTGCCCCTTCGGATCCCTACATTTGTATCTTTGGGGTAAATACCCAGAAGTGGAATTTCTGGATCGTATGGTAGCTCTATTTTCAACTGTTTAAGGAACCTCCCTACTGTTTTCCAGAGGGGTTGCACAAGCTTGCATTCCCACCAAGAGTATAGGAGGATTCCCCATTCTCCGCATCCCCGCCAACATCTGTCATTTCTGAGTTGTTAATTTTAGCCATTCTGACTGGTGTGAGGTGGTATCACATTGAGGTTTTGAGTTGGATTTCCCTGATGCCGAGCGATGTTGAGCACTTTTTCATGTGTCTTTTGGCCATTTGGATGTCTTCTTTGGAAAAATGTCTGTTCATGCCTTCTGCCCATTTCTTGACTGGATTGTTTGTTCTTTGGGTGTTGAGTTTGATAAGTTCTTTATAGATTTTGGATACTAGCCCTTTATCTGATATGTCATTTGCAAATATTTTCTCCCATTCTGTCGGTTGTCTTTTGGTTTTGTGGACTGTTTCTTTAGCTGTGCAAAAGCTTTTTATCTTGATGAAATCCCAATAGTTCATTTTTGCCCTTGCTTCCTTGCCTTTGGCGATGTTTCTAGGAAGAAGTTGGTGCAGCTGAGGTCAAAGAGGTTACTACCTGTGTTATCCTTTAGGATTTTGATGGACTCCTGTCTCACATTTAGGTCTGTCAACCATTTGGAGTCTATTTTTGTGTGTGGTGTAAGGAAATGGTCCAGTTTCATTCTGCTGCATGTGGCTGTCCAATTTTCCCAACACCATTTGTTGAAGAGACTGTCTTTTTTCCACTGGACATTCTTTCCTGCTTTGTCAAAGATGAGTTGACCATAGAGTTGAGGGTCCATTTCTGGGCTCTCTATTCTGTTCCATTGATCTATGTGTCTGTTTTTGTGCCAGTACCATACTGTCTTGATGATGACAACTTTGTAATAGAGCGGGAAGTCCGGAATTGTGATGCCGCCAGCTTTGCTTTTCTTTTTCAATATTCCTCTGGCTATTCGGGGTCTCTTCTGGTTCCATACAAATTTTAGGATTATTTGTTCCATTTCTTTGAAAAAAGTGGATGGTATTTTGATGGGGATTGCAGTGAATGTGTAGATTGTTCTAGGTAGCATTGACATCTTCACAATATTTGTTCTTCCAATCCATGAGCATGGAACGTTTTTCCATTTCTTTGTGTCTTCCTGAATTTCTTTCATGAGTATTTTATAGTTTTCTGAGTACAGATACTTTGCCTCTGTGGTTAAGTTTATTCCTAGGTATCTTATGGTTTTGAGTGCAATTATAAATGGGATCGACTCCGTGATTTTTCTCTCTTCTGTCTTGTTGGTGTATAGGAATGCCACTGATTTCTGTGCATTGATTTTATATCCTGCCACTTGACTGAATTCCTGTATGAGTTCTAGCAGTTATGGGGTGGAGTCTTTTGGGTATTCCACATACAGTATTATATCATCTGCAAAGAGTGAGAGTTTGACTTCCTCTTTGCCGATTTGGATGCCTTTGATTTCTTTTTGTTGTCTGATTGCTGTGGCTAGGACTTCTAATACTATGTTGAATAGCAGTGGTGAGAGTGGACATCCCTGCCGCGTTCCTGACCTTAGGGGAAAAGCTCTCAGCTTTTCCCCATTGAGAATGATATTCGCTGTAGGTTTTTCATAGATGGATTTTATGATACTGAGGTATGTACCCTCTATCTCTATACTCTGAAGAGTTTTGATCAAGAAAGGATGCTGTACTTTGTCAAATGCTTTTTCTGCATCTATTGAGAGGATCATATGATTCTTGTTCTTTCTTTTGTTAATGTATTGTATCACGTTGATTGATTTACGTATGTTGAACCAGCTTTGCAGCCCAGGAATAAATCCCACTTGGTCATGGTGAATAATCCTTTTAATGTACTGTTGGATCCTATTGCCTAGTGTTTTGGTGAGAATTTTTGCATCCATGTTCATCAAGGATATTGGTCTGTAATTCTCCTTTTTGATGGGGTCTTTGTCTGGTTTTGGGATCAAGGTAATGGTGGCCTCATAAAAGGAGTTTGGAAGTTTTCCTTCCATTTCCATATTTTGGAACATTTTCAGGAGAATAGGTATTAATTCTTCTTTAAATGTCTGATAGAATTCTCCTGGGAAGCTATCTGGCCCTGGGCTTTTGTTTGTTGGGAGATTTGTGATGACTGCTTCAATTTCCTTAGTGGTTATAGGTCTGTTCAGGTTTTCTATTTCTTCCTGGTTCAATTTTGGTAGTTGATATATCTCTAGGAATGCACCCATTTAATCCAGGTTATCTAATTTGCTGGCATAGAGTTGCTCATGACATGTTCTTATAATTGTTTGTATTTCTTTGTTGTAGGTTGTGATCTCTCCTCTTTCATTCATGATTTTGTTGATTTGGGTCATTTCTCTTTTCTTCTTGATAAGTCTGGCCGGGGGTTTATCAATCTTCTTAATTCTTTCAAAGAACCAGCTCCTAGTTTCGTTGATCTGTTCTACTGTTCTTTTGGTTTCTATTTCATTGATTTCTGCTCTGATCTTTATTATTTCTCTTCTCCTGCTGGGTTTAGGCTTTATTTGCTGTTCTTTCTCCAGCTCCTTTAGGTGTAGGGTTAGGTTGTGTATTTGAGACTTTCTTGTTTCTTGAGAAAGGCTTGAATTGCTATATACTTTCCTCTCAGGGCTGCCTTTCCTGTATCCCAAAGATTTTGAACAGTTGTGTTTTCATTTTCATTGGTTTCCAAGAATTTTTTTAATTCTTCTTTAATTTCCTGATTGACCCCTTCATTCTTTAGTAGGATGATCTTTAGCCTCCATGTATTTGAGTTCTTTCTGACTTTCCTCTTGTGATTGAGTTCCAGTTTCAAAGCACTGTGGTCTGAAAATGTGCAGGGAATAATCCCAATCTTTTGGTACCAGTTGAGATCTGATTTGTGATTCGGATGTGATCAAATCTGGAGAATGTTCCATGGGCACTAGAGAAGAATGTGTATTCCATTGCTTTGGGATGGAATGTTCTGAATATGTCTCTGAAGTCCATTTGGTCCAGTGTGTCATTTAAAATCTTTAGTTCCTTGTTGATCTTTTGCTTAGTAGATCTGTCCATTTCAGTCAGGGGGGTGTTAAAGTCGCCCACAATTATTGTAGTGTTTTGATGTGTTTCTTTGCTTTTGTTATTAATTGCCTTATATAATTGGCTGCTCCCATGTTAGGGGCATAGATATTTACAATTGTTAGATCTTCTTGTTGGATAGACCCTTTGAGTAGGATATAGTGTCCTTCTTCATCTCTTATTACAGTCTTTGTTTTAAAATCTAATTTGTCTGATAGAAGGATTGCCACCCCAGCTTTCTTTTGGTGTCCATTAGCATGGTAAATGGCTTTCCACCCCCTCACTTTCAATCTGGGGGTGTCTTTGGGTCTAAAATTGGTCTCTTGCAGACAGCATATTGATGGGTCTTGTTATTTAATCCAATCTGATAGCCTGTGTCTTTTGATTGGTGCATTTAGCCCTTTTACATTCAGGGTAACTATTGAAATGTATGAATTTAGTGCCATCATATTACCTGTAAGGTGACTATTACTGTATTGTCTGTGTTCCTTTCTGATCTATGCTGCTTTTAGGCTCTCTCTTTGCTTAGAGGACCCCTTTCAAGATTTCTTGGAGGGCTGGTTTCGTGTTTGCAAATTCCTTTAGTTTTTGTTTGTCCTGGAAGCTTTTTATCTCTCCTTCAATTTTCAATGAGAGCTTAGCTGGATATAATATTCTTGGCTGCATATTTTTCTCGTTTTGTGCTCTAAAGATATCATGCCAGTCCTTTCTGACCTTCCAGGTCTCTGTGGATAGGTCTGTTGCCAATCTAATGTTTCTACCATTGTAGGTTACATATCTCTTCTCCTGAGCTGCTTTCAGGATTTTCTCTTTGTCTCTGAGACTCGTAAGTTTTACTATTAGATGTCGGGGTGTTGACCTATTTTTATTGATTTTGAGAGGGGTTCTCTGTGCCTCCTGGATTTTGATGCCTGTTTCGTTCCCCACATTAGGGAAGTTCTCTGCTATTATTTGCTCCAATATACCTTCTGCCCCTCTCTCTCTTTCTTCTTCTTCTGGGATCCCAGTTATTCTAATGTTGTTTCGTCTTATCATATTGCTTATCTCTCGAATTCTGCCCTCGTGATCCTGTAGTTGTTTCTCTCTCTTTTTCTCAGCCTCTTTATTTTCCATCATTTGGTCTTCTATATCGCTGATTCTCTCTTCTGCCTCATTTATCCTAGCAGTTATTGCCCCCATTTTTTATTGCACCTCATTAATAGCCTTTTTGATTTCGACTTGGTTAGATTTTAGTTCTTTTATTTCTCCAGAAAGGTTTGTCTAATAACTTCCACGCTTTTTCAAGCCCAGGTAGTATCTTTAATATCATGATTCTGAATTCTAGGTCCGACATAGTACTATTGTCCATATTGAGTAGGTCCCTGGCTGACGGTACGACCTCTTGTTCTTTTTGCTGAGGTGATTTTTTTCCTGTTGTCATTTTGTCCAGAGGAGAATAGATGAATGAGAGAACAAAATGCTAACAGGTTAACGATGTCCCCAGCAAATATACTCTATAGAAATCAGAAAAGACCTGAAACCAGGGGAAAAGAAAGGGAAAGAAAGAAAAAAGAAAGAGAATAGAAAGAAAAAGAAAAAAAAAAAACAAAAGAAAAAGATAAAAACAAAAACAGAACAATACAAAAAAAACCAGAATATATCAAATATGATCAGAGTAGTGCATATATCAGTGCCACACACTAGATTGGGCATATTTTGGTCTGCTAGAAAAAAGTCCCTCCTAAAATTTTAAAGGAAGAAAGACTTATATATGTACAAAATAAGGGTTGATACAATGAAAGGATAGAGGATGAATGTAAAGATGAAAATTATAAAAGATTTTATAAAAGGAATCAATAAGATAAGAAGTTGTTTGAAAAAAGAAAGAAGAAGCTTTAAAAAAAAAAAGGAGAGAATGTGATCAGGCAGGAGCCTAGAACAAAGCCATACACTAGTGATTTAGGGTATATTTTGATCTGTTAGAAGAAACTGTACCTCAAAATTTTAAAGAGAGAACAACCTATATATATATATGCCAAAAATAAGGGTAACTACTATGAAGGGATAAAATATGACTCTAAAAATGAAAAATAAAAAATGTTTTTTTAAAAAAGGGATTGATAAGATGTTGTTTGAAAAAGGGAAAAAGAAAAATTAAAAAAAAACAGTTAAAAAATTAACTTTAAAACTAATGAATCATGGTATAAAAAAACCCATGAATTCTATGTGCAGTATTCCCCTAGCGCTGGAGTTCTCCCGTTCTGCTTGATCGGTAAACTTGGTCTTGGCTTGCTGGCTGTTCGTGCTGATCTTCTGGAGTACGGGTCTTTTGCCGTGGTTCCCCAATGTCTTTGCCGGAGGCGGAATTGCCCCACCCTTGTTGGTCTGGGCTAAGCAAGCTGCTCGGGTTTGCTCTCAGGAGCTTTTGTTCCCTGCAAGCTCTGGTATAGCTTTTTAGGACCAGGGTGAAAATGGTGGCCTCCCAATCTCCACCCGGAGGAGCTGAGAACTCACGGCCCCGCTCCTCAGTGCGCCCCCAGAGAAAAGCAGTCAGTCACTCCTGTCTGCCCGGTCTCCGGCCACACTCCATACTCACCTGGCCTGTGACCGAGCGTTTCTATCTCTGGAACCCGACTCGGTGTGGAGTCTCCAAACCCAGCAGATCCCTGCTGTGCGTTCCTGCGCCACTCACTCCTGTCTGCCCGGTCTCCGGCCACACTCCATACTCACCTGGCCTGTGACCGAGCGTTTCTATCTCTGGAACCCGACTCGGTGTGGAGTCTCCAAACCCAGCAGATCCCTGCTGTGCGTTCCTGCGCCACTCCTCCCCGGGGGAGGAAGGGGAGTTTCCCCAGCTCCTCCGCTTGTTGGGTGCCTACTTGAGGAGCAGTGGCCCGACTGTCACTGAACACAGTTTATGGCAACCCCAAGCTGAGAGCCCGTGCCTTGCTCCATCTCTGCTCCCGGCTTCCCCGCTCCCATACCTGAGAGCTCTGCTGCACTCAGGCAACCCCGGTCTTTCTGTGACCCCGAGGGTCCTGAGAGCACACTGTCCCATGAGGGTTCCACCCCCTCGCTTAGCCACTGGAGCGATGTCCCTCAGCGGAGCCGACTTCTAAAAGTTCTGATTTTGTGCTCTGCGGCTCTATCACTTGCCAGAAGCCGCTGACGGAGGCCCCCTCCCCCGCCGTCTATCCTCCCGAGTAACGCCTTGGATTCACTTCTCCGCACGTCCTACCTTCTTGTAAGTGGTCGCTTCTCTGTTCAGAGAGTTGTTGCTACTCTCTTCTTCGATTTCCTGTTGAGTTCGTAGGTGTTCAGAATGGTTTGATCCCTATTCAGCTGAATTCCTGAGACCAGACGAAATCCAGGTCTCCTACTCCTCTGCCATTTTGCTCCCTCCTCCAATAAATAAATTCTTTAAAAAAAATAAAATAACGTGGAATTTTAACATTTAAGTCATACACATTTGACAATTGCAGGTTATGAATTAATACCAACTTTGTAAAGATATTTAATGCTTGTAATAAGGTTTATTGGTACTGCTTTCTAAATACTGTTTAAGCAGTTTTCTCATACTTTCCAGTATGGTATTGATTATCAGAGTGTTCCATTGTTTTATGTCAAAAGGGAATAAAATTTCAAATATTTAAAACAGCAGAAACCCTACACATTTGTTCTCACACCAAAATATCTATTATCTAAGTGATTTTTTTTTTTTAGGGAAAAGAAGCAGAAGGTAACTAATTTTTTTCCTCTCAGTCTCTTGTCTCCTTTCAACTTTATTCCTACTACTTTATTTTCCATCAGATTTATTTTTTAACAAAATATTTTTAGAGAGCTGTATTAATTGTGGTAACTTTCAAGTTAAGAAAATTAAGAGTGAACCCCAGAACTAGACTAGGTGTAATTACAGGGTCAACAAAACATCATCTGAGTGTCAGATTTGCTGATTTTTAGAGTATTCATATCAAGACGCTAGCTTTTTCCTTTTTGCAAAAGATGATATATACTTGATTTGTTGAAATCAATACATATGCTTTTATTTAGTTTCTAATTACTGATTCAAAATGATGTATAACAAACATAGCTACTTAGATTTTAGCTGCCAGAAGAGAAGATTAATAACATTTTAATATTTAATAGGTCAGGTATTATAATGATTTACATTTATTATCCTATCTGACTCTTTCAAAAAACCTTGCAAGATAAATTTCATCCCCACTTTATAGATAAAAAAATGAGATTTAGAAAAGTCAAGTCACTTGTTCCATAGGATAGATCTATATTTAGTCATAGTTAAAATTCAAATGGCATTAAGACAGCCAAGGAAAGATTTATGCAAACACATTGTTTTAAATCATAATTACGGGTAACTTATAAAGCTACCTATGGATCCATGAAAGGCAAGATAATCTGTTCCATTTCTTTTGGTACAAAAATAATTTTTAGGAACGCCTGGGTAGCTTTGTCAGTTAAGTGTGCGTTCCGCTCGGGTCATGATCCCAGGGTTCTGGGATCAAGTGCTGCACGGAGCTCCTTGCTCAGGAGGGAACCTGCTTCTCCTTCTGCCTGCCGCTCCCCCTGCTTGTGCTCGCTCGCTCTCTGAAAAATAAACTCTTTTTAAAAATGGTGCCTTTTATTTTAAAGTGTCTCTCTATCATTTTTTCTTGTACGTAAAATGGAAAATCCTGCTGTTCAAGCTCAAGAAGATGGAGATGAGGTTAAGTGAGCAAGGCCAGCGACAGAGAGAAGGAGCCTTATTAGATTTTCCAAAGCCTCTATAAGAATTATTAAATATGCCCAAGGTAACTGATGTGTTCAAATAAAAATAAAATGGATGAGGGTTAGTATTAAAAGAAATCTTCACAAACATAACTGTTAATTTCTCATTTTCAACTAATAATAATTCAAGCTAACTAAAAACTAATAATTCCAGCTAACTAAAAACTGAATTTCAAAGTTAGCTTAATATTTGATTTATGATAGAGTATATTACATTATGACATTTATTATAAATAAATAAAATTTGGAAAAGCTGGATTGAGTCCTGTATCAGGTTCCTTGCTCAGCGTGGGGCCTGCTTCTCCCTCTCCCTCTGCTACTCTCCCTGCTTGGGCACCATCTCTCTCTTTTCAAATAAGTAGATAAAATCTAAAAAAAAATTAATAGCTCCTATTAAGTCTTGTGCTATTCTCAAAAATATCTAAGAAAATGGGAGTGTATAATGCAGATGGCAATAGGATTTCTCCTCAATGCAAAATATTTGGATCATTTTTATTTTCATGTGCCCCATAGTTGTAAAAATTGTCACATTAAAGCTCTGAGTAAATCAATTTATTAAAAAATTATTATTAAAGTGAAAACACATTTATCATTCTCAGAAATCTTAGTTCCTTATTTTAACCAAATGTTTTTGTTGTATATACAGTTCATCTCTGTTTGTGGTTAGCTTCATTTTTTTCAAGTCTTTCAAAGGATGTGGTAAAATAAAGCTTAACCAATGTAACTTTATTTTTTGCTCACTATAGCTATACTTCCTTAAGTAGTTGGTCTCCAGGAGTATTTTTGAAAAAAAATCCATTACATTTGGTTAAAAATCATGTCATATTTGACTTTTATGTTACCTAGGTTATACATTGGGGAAAATATTAAACATTTATGCTAATATTATTTTTGATGCCTTTCAAAACATTTCTTTTCCTTTCTTTTATTTTCCTGTCTCCTTTTTGTCTTTGAGATGGGTATTCATATGTAAGAATAGTTTTAGAATGGTAATTGTAGGTCACTAATTTCTGTTTAATTTACTGTACAGCTGGCAATACCTAAAAACATCTTTCAGTAATAAAACTGACAAAAGCTCTAATCGTTGAAGTTGGATCCAGTGACAGGATGCTGTGAAGAATTTTGTCCTGTTGTTTTCTGTGTATTAATTGTTAAATGAATTAATGATGAGATTTGATTTCAGGGATGTCAATTTGGGATGTAGGAAATATGAAGGTAGACTATTAAAAGGTGAAAAAGAAGCTATCAAATATGCCCATTTGATATCATTTAGTGTTATATGTTTTTCAGTATGAAAGTTGACTTATTCTATTAACCAAGTTCACAACCCTTGAATCATCTGCTAGCCTTCTGCTATAATCTTCTCCATGGGGTTGTCATTTTTAGGACTATGGTAATATATTATGCCTTTTCAGAAATATCTTCAAATTCTAATTATGACAAACTAAGTCATGGGATATGGGAGACTATGCAATTTAATGGATCAGTGAACACTGAACATATAATCTATTTTTTGAAATTACCCTCTTGAAGTTTCTTTTAAAAAGTTTATAAAACCATGTCTACATACATCTGTTAGAAAAATGGCTGGCTTCTGCCAACCACATTCTGTGAAACCTTGACCCTTTTAAAAATTCTTACACTCTTTGATTCCACACTACCTTAACTTATTTGACCTTTCCCCATTCCAGGGAGAACAAATTGTTTATTTTTTATTCCTGTAGAATATTATAGATATTCCTATTTGTACCTATATCACTATGCTTTGTGTTCTTTTGTCACTTGTTTCAGGGTGAACTTGTTAAGGGCAAAGGTATTATGTTATTATTCTTTTTTCATGTATTTATTTCCTTTACGAGCTGAACAGTACCTGAAGCAATGACATTCTTCAAGGAAATTTCCTGAAGCGTTTTTGGTTCATAATAATAGTTGAGTTAGTATTTGAACTACTGTTCAAGCATGGTATGAATTAGAGAACCATTGACCACAATGGCTACAAGCATTAGATATGAGACAGCTTCTCTCTAAGGGTACCGCTTCTTCTAGCCTATCTCTCAAGATACTAACTCACATACTCTTGTTTTCCTTGGAATTTTTAGTCCCTTCAGTTCTATGCCAGACAATTATTTGCATTTATGACATTCATTTTCTTCTTCCTTGTTAACATTAATCCATTTATGGTGTGGGGCAGCAATGTGTCTGGATCAGTTTCCTGACCTCCCACCTTTTCTAACACCTAACAGTGGCCTGTAATGCATCATTGCCAATAGGATATAAGCAGGAATTGTTAGAGGTTAAGAAATCATTTTAAGGCAGGCACCTCACCCCTCAGCTGATCTAAATACTTCCAATTGGGTTAAAACATGTTTCTATTTCATAAAAATAAACCAGAAAAATGTTGTAGTAAACAGTGCATTTCATAGAATAAGAAATTGTAAAATCTATTTTAGTTTTCAAAAGAATCATAGTTCTAAGTGATTTCAACTTGATTTAGTAAAGATAGTGTTAATCAGAGAGAAATTTTCCAGTTATATTTTTATGATATTTGGTAATAAGAAAAGATTATCTCCTATATTCTTGAGAACACTATTCATAATATTTAATAATAGCACTTGAAAGTAGCATAGGATGTGTATTAGAAAATACTTAAAATGAATATATAGGTATTTAATTTCTTGAAATAATCCAGCATTTATAACTAATGTCAAAAGAATAAAAGTTACTGACCTTATTTAACAAAAAAGAATCAATAAAGCACTAATCACCATCATAAAATTAAATTGTGCAAAATATTATTTACCAGTGGGGAAGCTATTCCAACAGCAGGAGGAGACTGAACTATTCTAACACACAAGAGGAAAATTTGAACAACCATAGGAATGGATGAACCCATGCCGATATCATATTATATACCATCTGAAACAGGGATGATGGGATGAATCTCTGAAACCTCCAAAAGTGATACTGTACTTCATAGAAGATCTCCTGTGATGAAAGCTTCACAGCCTCTGCCTGAAGCCTAGCCAGCACTTAAAAATAAAAGGAGTCTATTAGTCTGTCTATTCTAGCAGAATACTCTTCATATTGTTTGAACCAATTGTCCTATAGGAAATATGAACAATGAGTCTTTGTTCTAAGAATAAACCATTTTGAAAATCATAGACAATTACATGGTCTCTTGATTATATCTTTTAAAGATTATATAAATCTGAATTAATTTTCTATAAAAAGATTTTTAAATGAGTCTACTTATTGCCAGTGTTCACTCCAAATAACTTTTTAAACATGGGACTATTAAAGGACTACAAAACTTTAACAGAATATTGTAATTCTAGGTTTAAGAGTAACATGAAGTGTCATTTAAACTTGACCATTATACTCTCACCAAGAAATTATCCATAAGTAGTCTCTAGCTTCTGCATGGATTGTGTAATAGAGGATTAAGTACTGTTCTCATTCTAAATGAATCATATAAACTTTTTGCCTGTTGGTTCCTAGATCCTGCTTTTTGTCTCTTTTCCACATGACAATCCACCACCACCTATAGGAAGAGTTGTCATGCTCCCTCTGAAGATTTCTTTGTTCTTCAGGCTAAATTTCAAACAGCTACCTCAAATATTCTAAAATGAAGAGGATTTTGAATTTTTTCAATAAAGCAGTGGCCCTTTTTGAACAATATAAATTGTAAAGTAAAAAAAAAGTTCCCTCCCACCTCTAAGACAAGTAAAACTGTTTATGCTTACAATTGATTGCTTGAACCCAAATGTGGTGCTTCCCATGAATCACTTTTTTTTTCTTTTTTGAGAATTCTTGATCCTTACTCCTGCCTGCACCTAGAAAAATTTCAATAAATGTTGTCAAGCAGGGAAGTGAAAGGGCAAAGGAATTTAAAAATTAATTAGTTTTTTATGACCACCTCCAGATAAAACCAAGTTAGTTTTCCTTCATATTTGCAACCCTCTCAAAAGAGAAGAGTAATTTAAATTATCCATTACAGAATTCTCCTTGAGAATAATGGGAATCCCAAAATTTGTATTTTGGAGGGTACGCTTTGGTTTAATCAGGATCATCTTCATTTCCAGTCTTCCATTTTTAGCTCTCATTCTCTGTTGTCCGCTTCGTTGACTGCCATCAGTCTAGGCATCTTATCTCTCCATCAGATTAATGCTGAGAGAATATAATTTGCCCCCAAGTTAAAGTATTTAAATCCACATGTCTTATTTGGAAGACCATCTATTCTTTAGCACTCAAGCCCCACCAAATGCCACTTGTTATCTCCTTTACCTCATTAGGAGTATTCTTTGGAAAGAATAGTCAGAAATGAAAGCTAAGTAATTAATATATTTTCTCTGTTATTTTCTTCTGTTACAACACTAATCCCAAGCTCCCCAAATAAATAGATCCCAAGATTTATTTATTTATTTTTAGCGAGAGAGAGAGAGAGAGAGAGAGAGAGAGAGAGAGAGAGAGAGCACTCCTGCAAGCAGGGGAGGGGCAGATGGAAAGGGGGAGAGAGTCTTAAGCAGACTCCCTGCTGAGTACAGAGCCCAACCCGGGGCTCAATTTCAGGACCCAGAGATCCTGACCTGAGCCGAAATCAAGAGTCTGGTGCTTAGCCGACTGAGCCACCCAGGTGCCCCAACAGTTAATTTTTTTATATGTTAATTAAAATGGTCTGTCTTACATCTGAGACTCACCATCTCTTTCTGTGTCTCTTCAAGTTGCTCAACACTGATGTGATGCTATCACAGGTTTCTCATCAATAGCAGAAATATAGCACATACATAGTCCCTCCAGCTTAGTCCTCTATTGTGATTTTATTTCTCTTTCTCGCTCCTCTTATTTCAACTCAAATAATCTTCAGTGTACTTCCAAACTCCTGTTTTTGACATATGTCAACATCACTTCTCATAAGTCAGTTTTATTTAGCATATCATCCTTTTTCTTTGGTTTAATTTTTCTGTTCAGTCTCTTCCAATGTTGCTGATCTTGATTCAGCATGTATCCTATTAAGTATATATTTTCAGTTTTTGCTTGTATATACATTCAGTGACTGATCCGATGGACTTATTTATTTAATTTTATTCATTTAATAATCCTGATTGAACACCAACTATGTGAAAATATTTTATAAAATCAGAGATATAAAAGTTAAATAGAAAAAAATCCTGACCTCAGTTGTCTATTAGAAGAAGATATAAAATTTGAACAAGCGTAATATGTATGCTGCTGTCTTTTAAAAGATTGTTTCCATTTCATTCTAGAACTTACTCTTATTTTTCTAACCTGGCTCAGTTTTAGTATAAACTCCTAAAACCCTTCTTCTCCCAGGCTGAGTTTGATGATCACTCTCTGTGGTTTGATAGCATAATATAGCTAGGCTACTCATCATGAAATATCATAGTATTTGGTTGCTTGTCTATCACCCTTAGGGCCAGTAAGCTCCTGGAGTGTATGTATGTATGTATGTGTGTATGTATATGTACACACACATATAAACAGATATCTTTATTCCCAGTGTTTAAGGTGCAGTAATACATTACTTTTGAATACTCAAATGAATGACTATGTTTTCTATTAAGATTTGAAATACACAACATTGGGAAGATGGATGGATTATCTTGCTTTGCGCAATGTTTTTTGTTTGCCTTTTAGTACAATGAGTTATTCATTTAGCTGATGATTATACTTTTATTCATCCACATCAAATTTAAAAAATAATATTCTCTGCATTTGTGAAATAGAGATCTGTAGATTATTTATATTCTACTTCTGGAGTATAACATGCTCTAGTTGAATTAATCCTGAAATATTTTGTTATTTAACTAAATTATGGTTTAAATTTGGTTCCTATGTTTATAATTATATGAGTCCTATTTGAAACTGCCTCTATTGATTAGGTGGGTATCATGACTATCAGTTAAAGATGAATGGAGATCTCATATTAGCATCATCATATTAATTTCCATCTTAGAAGGAATCTTCTGGCAATTCTCATAACGAACCCTTCAGATAAACACCAGGGCCTCTCTTACTTGTCCTGAAGTGTATGAGTGACCACTCCTGCCTTATTTTATATCCCACTTATTGCATCAGTAAGTTGCTGGCTCAAATTTAACATGTCACTGTTCATTTTTATTAATGGCTCTTGTGAAATATGCTTTTGTAATTTTACTGTCAGTGAGGGTCCCTGAGATACCTGAGGGGAGGCTCCTAAGAAACATAAGAGTCTACATGGTCTGCTGTGTGTAGAGATCCAGACTGAAAAGCTGCTGGAAGAACAAATTCAGCTTTTTGTGAATATAAATCTAAGACATATATTTTAATTCTTAAGACTTAATTTTACCCATTTAGTGTAAGTAATGAGTGAAGTAAAATGATTCTGATTGATCCTAAAGCTGAGTGGTGCCCCAAAGTAAAAATCTGGTATTCTTTCGTATCTGACCTCTTCAAATATCTAGATCATATGTCTAAATATTGTTGTTTGTGAGATAAAGCATTTGGATATCCTGAAGCTGTAAATTCACCTAGTTTCTCCCCTGCTACATTTGAAAATCAATAGTTAAGTGGAGACTGTAGAGAAAGGTAACTTGGGCTCTGCCATCACCAGTCCCTTAAGAAAGTCAGTAGTATTATAAGAGAGACTGCAAGAGTTAAATTACACATTAGATTAAAAAGAGCTAATGCAAATAGATTGTTTACATGTCTGACTTCTTACCCAGCTCTGAACACAATGTTCTATCTAGCAGAAGCAGGAGATCAAGTTTGAGGATAATTAAACATTTTCTGCTGCCAGACAGCATGATCAGTTCAAGGGGTAAAGTGCCACAGAGCATGTTCCTCACTTGAGATTTTTACAAATGTAAGAGACACAATAAATTGGGGAAGAATTTTCTACACTGTCTTTTAATTAAAAGGTGTTGTTACCCCTCATGCCCTACTGCCTAGAATATAACAGTAATATCAATACTACTACCAGTAAAAAAAAATTTAATTATACTATAGAACACTTATGTGTTCCATCTCCTTTCTTTATAGCAGAATCACATGAAGGCATATTTTTAGCTTATGACATTTTGCCTAATAAACTTGTAAGTGCAACAATTTTTATTCACATAAATTCTAGCAATCACATCTATTATTAGGTTCTGTGTTTTTATTTTTGGAATAATACTGATTACTTTCTCCATTTTTTCATCTAATATAGGATGTATTTTAAGACATTAAGGCAGCCTGGGGAAAAGAGACTATCTCAATGGAGTTAAAATGACAGTTTTTATTGACAAGCATTCACAAATACTTTCCATCTCCTTTTCTGTAAGTACTAACAAGTCCTTGTTGAACATTCCTGATTGTCCTTCCTAAATATTATTTCACTTCTGCTCATTTCCATGAAATCCTCAGCTGACATATACAGAGGCACACACATGCAAATACAAAGACAAAATCCTTTAGGATAAAAAGGTAAAGTTTTAATTAAACCTTCACTATGAAAAATCATATCCAATTTTCTGTTTGCTAAAGGAGTATAATCACATTTTCAAGTATATCACGTGACAAGTATTGGCAAGTGATGAATCTGGTATATAATTTATTTTGAAAAAATTTTTAAATTTCTGTCAAACCCCAAAAACAAAACTAAATAAATAATAAAATAAAATGTGAATATTTTTGATTGAATGGCATACAACTGCCAGTGTTTGGTATCTTTTGACTTACAAAAATGGCACATTTACTTCATTGAAAGTAAATACACACACTTATGTTTAAGGGCAATAATAAACTTGGCATTTCTCATTATAATAAGAGACCCTGGTAATTATGACTAAAGAGCGGTTTCTTTTCCCATTTTTCATAAGGTGTAATGTACACTTTATGCACTGCAATAGGAAATATAGTATATATCCTCCTTTGCTCTGAAAGCTTTCCAGCTTTTGAATGAAAAGTTCTTCCATCTAAAGAAAACTGTCAGTTACCATTTTCAGAAAATTTGCAGCTTGGTATAGAAGAAAGAATTTGATCAGTGGAGTCAGGAAAGACCGGTTAGGATGCTTTCTCTGCCATTGTGTATCCTTTGTCCTCCATAGCCTCCACCTGTCTCTCATTATCTCCATTATTTGTTAAAAGGATACCAGAACCTTCCTGTGGGATTAAAATGTATAACAAATATACAATGCCCAGTCGCATGCCCAGGGCAGGCGGGTACTCTCTCCCACTGACTAATTTGTTTGCGCTTAATATGTCCTCCATGTAGGCTGTAGCTTCTATTTTACTTTGTTTTGGTAAGCTAGAAATGCTCTGGATGTGGCTTTCACTGACCACTTTCTTTACAACAATGCAGCTAGCATTTTCTTTTTTTTTTTCCTTAGATTTTATTTATTTATTTGAAAGAGAGAATGAGAGATAGAGAGCACGGGAGGGAAGAGAGTCAGAGGGAGAAGCAGACTCCCTGCTGAGCAGGGAGCCCGATGTGGGACTCGATCCTGAGACTCCAGGATCATGACCTGAGCCGAAGGCAGTTGCTTAACTAACTGAGCCACCCAGATGCTCCAGCTAGCATTTTCTAACCTGGCATTTTTTGTTTGTTTGTTTTTGTTTAATTTCCTCTTTATTAAGAGTGATGGATATAGAACAAAGAGAGACCAAAGTGGCAGTGCTACAACTGACAAAATGAGCCTTACACTGGAAATGCAGACCTGGAGATGAGTAGGGGTGAGCCCCATTCAGACTTCTGAGAGGGTGGATCTGGAATTCTTTAGTGCTGAGGTTTTGAGGAAATCTTAATCTTTCTTTACCTAGAATCACAAACTGTGAAGACTATTTTATTTTATTTTATTTTTTTAGGTTTTATTTATTTTTGGGGGGGAGGGGCAAAGGGAGAGGGAGAGAGAGAATCTTGAGCAGACTCCCTGCTAAGCACGGAGCCCACAGGATGGCTTGATCCCATGACCCTGAGATCTTGACCTGAGCCCAAATCAAGAGTCGGATACTTAACCGACTGAGCCACTCAGGTGCCCCGTGAAGAGTATTTTAAATGAAAATATTTCCGCCATCTTATTACGCCTACAACAACTAATAGCAGATAATATAGGATGATCACTATCTGCTAATTCTATATTAAGACATTATCCATTTAATCTCTGCAACAACCTTATGAGTTAATTATATTATTATCATTTTTAAAATGCAGGAATGGAAGCTTAGAGAGTTTAAACAAGTCATAACACCAGAATTTTAGCTCAGGACTGCCTGACATCATAGTAACAAGCACATGTTTATTACATCATATTCACCTTCTTATTACGATATCTGGATCATATATGGAGAAAGGATATTTCTCTTTTAGGGAAGCTGTCAAATTTATCGTCAGAGACCATTTTTTTAAATTTTATTTATTCTTTTAGAACTAGTTTTAAAAATAAGTGTATGCAGGGTCTGCATTTTCATACCCAAGAGAAAGAATGAATTTGAATGTTGCTTAGAAGGGGAGGTATAACACAATCTGTTTAACCTTAATCCATTTTACTTAAAAATAATTTTATTAAAGATATAACTAGGTTTAGCATCACAGAAAATTGTGCCATGTTTTTAGTCTGTCCTCCCAGATAGATTTCTAAAGAACAGCTGCTACTGGAGCCGCTCTCCATAAATGTAACATAAAAGCTATCCTGCTTTGTAAGTCTCTGTATTGCTAAATCCCTGAGCCTTGAGTTTAGCCAGTCAATCCATGTTATTTATTTTATTAGTAATTGTATCAGTAGAATTGCTAGAGTTTAAAATTTAGTTGATAAATACCGCCTTCAGAAACTATATATTATAATAATATATAAATATATATTATATACAAATATAAATATAAATGTATATATGTAAATATCCTGGGAATTAATTTGAATATGTGATCCTGTGCCCCCTTGGGTTTTCTGAGCAACCAGGATCAAAGGGGTATTGGGTTGTTGCCAAGTCCTGACACTTGAGACAAAGCGTTCTTTCCCTATGCTCACTCGAGTTTCGCTTCAGAGGGGTTCTTCTTGAAGAAGTTCTAGGCTAATGAGCCCTCTTCCTCTCTGTTCTTGCGAGTCAGTCTTGAGAGAGAGGGTGATCTGCTACCATTACTGACTGAAAAGAAATCAGCTGCAATGTGCAGCAGCAGATACATGTGATCTAGCCTGGTCCTGCCATGTGCTGGCTGTGTTCCTCAGTTTCCTTGTCAATGAAGTGATGATAATAACATCTACATCACAAGAGTGTTGTGGGCAGAGACAGATGAGAAAAGTAGCAATTTTAATGAATAGATAATACGTACCACGGGGCTTCTCTCTCCTTTATGTAACCCCCACATTTGGTAAGGACCATAGTAACCCACTTTTATAAACAAAGAAACTAGAGATCTGAGATCGTAGTCTTTGTCCATGGTCACATGCTAGGGAGTAACAGAGGTAGGATTTAAACCCGGGTCTTCGAGACTCTAAAGCTAGCATTCCTCATGGCTATGGAGGATCATGTACACTACAGGGGAGAGCTTAATATGTTATAGTTATCGTTTAATGTCGAGAACAAAGGCTGCATTCCTCACGAAGGAGAAAGAAAGAATATCCTTGTTGACAATGGGGAGACTAAAGTCTCTATCAGGGCTGGAGACAAGCAAAGAGACCATTGGATTCCTTGCCCGAGAGGTTATGGTTCAGGGAAAAAGTTTAAAAATACAATTTTCGGGCAATGGCTACCTAAATCTCCATGTAATTCGTTTGTAGTGATCATAGTAATCACCTTTAAATTTAATTTAATTTGCTTTTTTTTATTTTTTAAAAATTTTTTATTATTATGTTAATCACCATACATTACATCATTAGTTTTTTTTTTAATTTTTTATTGTTATGTTAATCACCATATATTACATAATTTGTTTTGGTGTACTGTTCCATGATTCATTGTTTGTTCATAACACCCAGTGCTCCATGCAGAATGTGCCTTCTTTAATACCCATCACCAGGCTAACCCATCCCCCCACCCTCCTCCCCTCCAGAACCCTTCAGTTTGTTTTTCAGAGTCCATCGTCTCTCATGGTTCGTCTCCCCCTCTGACTTACTCCCCTTCATTCTTCCTCTCCTGCTATCTTCTTCTTTTTCTTTTTTCTTAAAATATGTTGCGTTATTTGTTTCAGAAGTACAGATCTGTGATTCAACAGTCTTACACAATTCACAGCGCTCAGTATAGCACATATCTTCCCCAATGTCCATCACCCAGCCACCCCATCCCTCCCAGCCCCGACTGCTTTTTAGGCTTTAAAATAACAATCAGATCTTTTGGGAGCATGTGCATTATTTAAAAATAAAACAAAACAGGAGCACCTGGGTGGCTCAGTTGGTTAAATTTGTCTAACTCTTGATTTCCACTCAGGTCATGATCTCACAGTCAGGGTCCCTAAACATAGACATTGTTTTTTGTTTTTTGTTTTCTGCAGCCTCCTTATGTCAGGTGTTTTTGTTACTCCTTTTTGTTTCTCACGTCCCTCAAACCTCTGGGTAAGAGACCTTTTCATTCTTCATGATGCCTCAAAGCCATTCTCCATCTCACCTCTCTCCAAAACAGAACAAAACCACCCCTCTCTGAACCGCATGCCATCAGCTCTAAATTTACTATCCACTTTGGGATCACTTACCCTTCTTTTGAGCTAGATCACCATCACTCTCTTCAACACTAGTCCTGTTGTGAATCTTGATGCTTTGAAAGTCCTCGTACATATGTAGCTGACTCTTTCTCTGGTCTCTCAGTTCCTGGAATGTTTTCAACTTCTGTGCTACTTCAGCCATTCATTCCTACAGGGTAGGTTTTCTGCTCTTGCTGTAAATTGGAGTCATCTGGGAGCACTTATAAAATACAGAAGCTCAGGACTCACACTGGGGTTTTGTGATCTGCTTTAATTTGTACAGTTTAGAATCAAGAATCACTGTCATTCATATTATCATGATCAATTATGGCTACTACAGTTAAGTTCACATTCAAGAATCCTGTTCTCCAAACAACTTCTTTATTCCAGCCTAGTTCTGCTTTAAGCAATCTTTTGACTTCCATCAAGAACTACCTTTCATTAATACTGCCAGTTTTTATTATCCTTCACAAATCTGATGCCTTCACTTCGTTCCTTACCAGCTAAAACTCCATGGTTCATGATGTAAATCTTTTTTTTTTTCTGTCTAACCTCAATTTCTTTACCTTTCTCTCATCTCATGTCAATATCTGCAAAACCTCAACTCTAATTACCTTCCTCTTCCCTCTACTTTGTGAATGAAACTTTCCAATAGAACATGGCTGGTGAAAATCACAGTTGTCTCATTTAAAATTCATGACCACTAACCTAAGTTCCCTAAGACCAGAAATCTCTTTTATTTGCTGTTGTATCACAAGAGCCTAGGGGAGCACTTAGAATCTAGAAGGAGCACAACAAATATTTGTTACATAAATTCCTAAGTGTCAAATTGTCCATTAGTGTGGCTCAGCAAACCTGGTGTTTCCTTTGCCTTTTTTCCTAGACTGATTCTTTTCCCTCAAAACATCCTAACTTTCAGCTAATGACTTTGCTTGTTATTTCTCTAAGAAAAATAGGACAACTGTAAGAGAACATACGTTCTCACTACTTCTACCCACCTAAATGCAATGATGATTAAAAAAGAATGTGCTAAAAAAAAAAAAGAATGTGCTAGAAACTATATAAGAAAATCTGATGGAATTCACAACATAGAACTTTTAAAATATGGGGAAAATATTTTAAATAATGAATAAAAACAAAATGTAAACTTGGGAAATACCTTTGCAATATATATAAAAAATATTACACAAACTTATACAAAAGGTTTGGAAATCATTGGGCACAATAGAAATAATAAATAAGAAATATAGGTGAAAAATGCATATGAAAAATAATCCAAGATGATCAAGTTATTTAACTTCACTAATAATCAAATTAAGTTTAAATGTTTCTCCCCACCATATTGGTAATAACTAAAAATGAAGAAAATACTGTTTTTCAGTGGAATCAATCTATGAACATGCCCAGACAAGACAATATTTAACATGCTCAAGGTGTGAAATCGGGTCAGAATTTCTGGAATATACTGGATAAAGGAAACAAGTCATTTAGGCCATTGTAGGCTGTGGGATAGAGTGTGGATTTATTTAGAAGTGAAATGGGAATATCTTTGAAGTTGTAAACAGGTGAGTGACAGACTGTTTAAATCTTTCAAAGATCACTTTGGTTGTGGTGAGGGAATCATGTGAGGGCAGCAGAAGCACAGTGACTCAGTCCTGTCAGCATTGTTGTAAATGAGAGATCATGATGATCTGGACCAGCATGGTGGCTGCAAATATGGAAGAGAAGAATTAGGAACCATTTAGGAGGCCAAATTTTCATAAATTGCTGTTGGCATAGTGTAAAGAATGATGGTTAGAGAAAGAACAAGCAATTTGTTCAAGAGAATATTTTAGAAATGACAGAGCTGCAGTCTGAACCTGGCTCTGCCTAACTCAGTGCTCCCACGTACTCACAGAGGTAGATATGTTGGGTGTGAAAGAAACTTGAACGTCAGTGTCCTTCATTTACTCAGGTCCCTTCAAAGGCACTGAGGTGGCCCTAGAAATGTGTTCTCATGGCAGTGCTTCTATAAAAATATTTTAACTATGTTTCAGTCCACTGTCGTTTTACTCAGACTCTTCTCTCCCAATTCTCTTTATGTTGGGTGTGACCAAGATGGCCTCAAAATTCCCCTCAGCTTGACTAAACAGACAGGCTTCTTCCTGACTCTAGACACCTGAACTCCCTGATCCTAGTGCTTTGCTTTATAACATTTGTAATTGTAACTTTTTTCTCTGCCCCCTTTTTAGAAATACATCTCTTTAAAAGCCTCTTGAGCCAGTTTTACAACCCAGGAATGTTTTTCTCAAGGACATAGGATCCATCCCTCTATAGAATGAAATCATCAAGGAAGACAGTGCACCTATCTCCTGGTCTTTGTAGAACTGGAGCCCAATTTTGTAGGTAGGAGCCTAATCTTGGGTGGCATCTTGCTTTAAGTTGTAAAACTACCTCCTGTCATGAAGGTATGAGAAAATTCATTTTGTCTTTGCATAAGGCCAGGTACCAAGCGCAGATGACATATGATCCTTCCCATCTCAGCTCTTAAAAGCTCCTCCACCTTTGCTTATATAGCCTTGAGTTCAAATTGCATTTTGGTGTCTCTCATTTATTGCAATAGCCTTGAATAAAATCTTCCCTTTCTGTTTAACTTTCCCTAGTGCAATTTTTGTTTTGACACATTCCTTTGAGTAACTACGGTCATTTGGGAAACCGAAATAAAGGAAAGTTAAATTGGGGATACAAATTCGGTTTGGGATATGTGTATGTGAGAGAGAGAGAGAGAGAGAGGGAGAGAAGGAGACAGGAGACAGACAGAGATTGCAGGTACTTCTGTGGATACTTCAGTCATTGCTAACAAGTTTTCATAAGATAACAAGGACAGCACTAAGATTAAATTTTAATTCGATATAAATGCTAATGATTTTAACAATAAATAATATCATCTGCTTTATTTTAGAGCATTCTGCTTGATCCCTAGTCACTTCCAGAATTTGGCACGATGACCCATCTCCTTATCTGTATATCTACATGTATTTTCCACACCTCTTACCCACTTACATCGCAGCCATACACTGTACTCTACCTGGCTCCTTGTCTCTGCTTGACTGTGCCTTTATCATATTCTTGCTTCAGCCTGAAATGACTTACCCAATTATATCTTTATAGACTCATATTAATTTCCAGCTGAATAACACAAAATATTAAAAATTATAATGGTAAACCAAAAAAGGTAAAGGATATAATCAATAAATAGTGGTTACTTCAAAAAAATATTTAATACTAGACATTGTATAAGAAAGCAAAGAAAAAAAAAAGTCCTGAAATCTTAAATTTCATACATGAAAGAAGCTCAAAAGAGATTTTGGCAAATTTGGAAATAACCCTGGAATTTATATGACATTTCCAACAAGTTTGAAACCAAAATAAACTTTTCTGAATAATAACTAATAAAAGTCTTCATTGACCATGCTAGAAGAAAGCCTGGATTATATTTTTTATTTCTACATTGACAATGATATTACAAGATTGTTTTCGTTTGACAAGGCAATCAGAAATAATGCATCAAAATGAAAGAAGTATTATAGAGGTGATAAGACCTCTAAATCTAAAAAATATATAAAAATATATTTTTCTGGATTTTGTGATCTAGCAGTATTTGTAATTTTCTGCAGTGTATTTGTCGTGATTTATATAGTCATTTTGAGATTTAATTTAACAGTTGTAATTATGCTTTCATTTTCTTACAGAGGACATATCAAATTTTCTAAGTTTCAAAACCTGGACATGCCTCTGATTTTTCCTCTAAAACAGTCTGTCTTAGTATGTCAGGCAGCACTTCATAAATATGTTTCATTAGAGAAACAGGCAGCTTATAAAAAGGAAATGGATGAGGTTTCTGACATTTCAGTAGGACACAATGTTAGCATTTTAAACTGATGAAGCTGTTCAGAGAGCAGACGTGCTTTTAGGTTCAATGAAAGCGGTTCTGGGGAATAACAGGTTGTGGCCGGATCGCTGGAGGTTGTTGAGGACTGAGGACTGTGGAGCACAGTGACCTGAGGCCAGTGTATAAAATGATGCCATGAAGGCTGGTCTCCAAATCTAGGGTGAAGGATTAATAGGGACCACCAGGGAAGATGGGGAAAAAAAACAACCACAATATATATTAAATTATGTATTACTTGGGTCTGTTTGGCGGTTCAGTGCTGGCATTGGCTACTATAATATTGCATATAATGATCCCTTTGTGACTCGTGAAAAAACGAACCCAATTTCAATGTGGATAAATGAGGACTTCCAAGAACTTCATTTTGATTAAAAAAAAAATAAATGCAGTTTGTGAGGGTCAAAGCAGCTAAAGCAGTGTGTGTATTAGGAAAAACTTGTAAACAAAAGCACCGCCTTCAGAAACTAAATTGGTCTTTAAATTTCTATCTTTTCCCAACTTAAGTATTTCCCTGTAGCCTATTTTATTTCCATTCTGGGACAGTGCGAGATGTAATAACTAGGGGTTCAAAGGGAATATCATTCTGGACATTTGTTGTCCATCATTCTGTTTGATCATGAGGAAAACTAACACAACTTTTGTAATATAGTAATAATAATCACAGCAAGAGAAAGAAGACTGGGGAGAAAATAAAATGATTCTGAGAAAACTCATTATAATTGTATTTAAAGAAGATTAAACTTCCACAAGTTAAATTGTTTATAGAATAGAATTTATTGTTTTCACTGTCTCTGATACCATGGTGGCAAATAGTTATCCTCAATTTTTAATATATATTAAATTTATAAAGCAAGTACCATTCATATCATGCTTCGTTTCATGTACAAAACATCTCCATATCTATTAAATAGTTATTGGATATTTGTGCTTTGGTAATTTAGACACTCTATGTTAATTGTAAAAAGAAATGTTAGGTTTGGGGGGTATTTTTTAAAGATTGTTTATTTATTTGAGAGAGAGAGAGCAAGTGAGTTGGGGTAAGGTCAAAGGGAAAGCAGACTCCCTGATAAATGTGGAGCCCGATGTGGGGCTAGATCCCAGGACCTGAGCAGAAATCAAGAGTCAGCCACTTAATCTACTGAGCCACCCAGGCACCCCAAAGAAACTTCAGTTTATAATAAATAACACTAAGAATCTTAAAAGGGATTTTAATGTATGGATGTATATTGATTTATTTTCCTAATTAGCACATATTCTTACACTCAGTTTGAAGAAAGTCTTGTTTTATCTGAAGATCATAAATTGTTCGCAAACTCATAACTGGTTTTGAGCTAAGGATTGCATTCTTTGGAGCATCTTAGCAAATCTTGTATTGCGTATTGAATATAACATTTGCATTATTATTTAATTGTGTAAATTACTATTGGAATATAAATGAATATGTTTATATTCAAGTCTGGAGAATTATATCCATCTGTATCTATATTCTGTCATATAATGGTTGCAAGCCACTGTACCAAATTCTTAGGGGTACCAGCAAAAATATGTGTGTGTGAAGTGGCCAGGGTTCTAGAAAA
This sequence comes from Eumetopias jubatus, assembly GCF_037043125.1. Taxonomy (NCBI): domain Eukaryota; kingdom Metazoa; phylum Chordata; class Mammalia; order Carnivora; family Otariidae; genus Eumetopias; species Eumetopias jubatus. The sequence continues at coordinate 77,615,822 of NW_028274811.1, read as the reverse complement.
ATCAAGCAGCCCTCTCAGTCTGTTTCTTAGAAAGACACGTATCATATGACCTCACTGATATGAGGAATTCTTAATCTCAGGAAACAAACTGAGGGTTGCTGGAGTGGTAGGGGGTGGGAGGGATGGGGTGGCCAGGTGATAGACATTGGGGAGGGTATGTGCTATGGTGAGCGCTGTGAATTGTGCAAGACTGTTGAATCAGAGATCTGTACCTCTGAAACAAATAATGCAATATATGTTAAGAAAAAAAAAAAAGAAGAAGATAGCAGGAGGGGAAGAATGAAGGGGGGTAAATCGGAGGGGGAGACGAAACATGAGAGACGATGGACTCTGAGAAACAAACTGAGGGTTCTAGAGGGGAGGGGGGTGGGGGGATGGGTTAGCCTGGTGATGGGTATTGAGGAGGGCACGTTCTGCATGGAGCACTGGGTGTTATGAACAAACAATGAATCATGGAACACTGCACCAAAAACTAATGATGTAATATATGGTGATTAACATAACAATAAAAATTAAAAAAAATAAAATAAAAAAAGAACTAATGATGTAATGTATGGTGATTAACATAACAATAAAAAATTTAAAGGAAAAAAATTTGTTACTTTTGATAAAGGTATCGGTAAGAACTTATCAGTTGAATTGTGCCCTCCACCCAAAAGAATGTCCCAGCACCTTGTACCTTAGAATACCTTTATTTGGATATAGAATCATTGAAATATAATTAGTTAAGATGCAGTCATACTGGAGTAGAGTGGACCCCTAATCCAATATCTTGATTTTGGACTTCTAGCCTCCAGAACTATGTGACAATAAATTTCTGTTGTTTTAAGCCAATCAGTTTGTGGTGCTTTGTTACAGTATACAAACAAACAAAAAACAAACAAACCTAATAAAGATTATGGTACCAAGTGGAGTGCTGCTGTAAGAAATACATAAAAATGTAGAAGTGGCTTGGAATTTGGCCATAGGTAGAGGGTGGAATAATTTTTAGGTATGTGACAGAAGAAAGCCTAGATTGCCTTGAAGAGACTGTTGGTAGAAATGTAGATGTGAAAGGTGATTCTGCTGAAGGATCACATAGAAATGAAGAAGGTGTTCTCAGAAACTGGAGGAAAAGTGATCCTTGTTTATGAAGTGGCAGAAAACGTATAAGCAGTGAATTTGGATATTTAGCTGAGAGAATTTCAAAGCAAAATTTTGAAGACACAGGCTGGATTTTTCTTACCCCAAAATAGTAAAATGCAAGAAGAAAGAGATAAATTGAAGAAGGAACTGCTGAGCCAAAATAAGCCAGCCTTTGATAATTTGGGAAATGCTCAGTCTCTCCAGATAATGAGCTCTGGAAACAGTGCAGAGTGTGGCTGGGCGGCAGTGTCCTAAAGAGATTAGGTATGTGATTTATGAATCCAATCAACCATCTCAGCAGAAACCAGGGATAGAGGTGTGGTTATCTGGAAAAGACCTGTGGAAGTCCCTCTTGTCAGATGGCTTGGACTCCCATAAATTGCACAGGAGGCTGACAAAAAATTTTGAGAATATTGTATCAGCAGAAACACTACCAGCCTGGACTGAAAGAAAGAAAAAACAGAGGTGGGATGAAATGCAGGAAGAATAAAACCCAAGGCAGAGTCACCTACACAGAAGCCTGGGTTGACAGGTCCTCCTAGGTTCCAGGAGATGAGCTGCTGCCCAGGGCAAGGGGCAGGGCCACCCCTGCAGGCCCGGAGAAGAGAGAATCCAGCCACAGAAAATAATTCTTCAGCCTTAAAACCTAATAGAATTTACCCTGCTCTGTTGCCAACTTGCCTTAGACTACTGATTTTCCCCCCTTTTTCCTTCTAAATTCTCCCTTTTGGAATGGAAATATCTATTGTATGGAGATAATTTGTTTTCTGGTTTTACATGTTCACAGGTGGAATGGGATTTTGCCCCAGAATGGAGCACAGGAGCATACCATAAATCTCACCCATACCCGATTTAGAGGATACTTAGATACAATTTTAGAGCTGATGTTGGTTTGTGTTAAGACTTTTGGGGATGTTGGGATTGGGTGAATATATTTTGCATGTGGAGAAGACGTGAATTTTGGGAGGCCAGAGCGTATTCTCTTGAATTGTGTGCCCCCCCCAAAAATATATGTTGAAGTCCTAACCTGAAATACCTCAGAATATGACCTTATTTTGAAATAAGACAATTGCAGATATAGTTAAGATTAGATCATACTGGAATAGGTTGGGCCCTGAATCCGATATGACAAGTGTCCTTGTGAAATGATGGCCATGTGAGAATAGAGTCACACAGGGAGAACATTATATGACAGCACAGGCTGGAGTTATGCAGCTACAAACTAAGGAATGCCAAAAATTGCCATCCACTGGAAACTAGAAGAGGCAAGGAAGGATTCCTCCAAAGGTGTTAGAGGAACATGGCCCTTCCAATACCTACATTTGGACTTCTGGCTTTCAGAATTATGAGGCAATGCATTTCTCTGTTAAACCATCCGATTTGTTGTACTCTGTTACAGCAGCCCTTGGAAACTAATACAGAATCTATACTCTTCTGTTACATATATTAAAAAAAAATAGCACAAGAAAAATGATGCATGCCAATCAACAGCTGGTCTTCGTGGTGGGAACTGATAGAAACCAATGTAGACTGTAGTAATCAAAAAAGCAAGTGCCCTGTCTAAAGGATAAAACCTTTATTAATCTTCTTGCACATAAAGATTTGGGTGTGGCCTTTCTAATTTGTCAAGAAAAATTTAAAAATTTGATTTTTAAATATTTACTGAATTATAGCTTATCATTTAAAAAAGTACCCAGCAGATTAAACAAAACAAGACTCAGTGAATATCTAGGTCATAGACCATTGATTGGCAACCTACAAAACTGGTGTTTAAGGAGTAGTTTAAGTAGTTCTAGACTATGCCAGTGGTTTTTACAATTTGCTTATATTATACTGCTATGATAATTTGTGCCAACCATTTAAGTGTACCAAATAAAATTTCTACCATTTTAATCTTCAGTCAGTGCAACCCGAAAAAATAGAAAGGAAGAGCTTTGCTTCACCTTGCCTAAAGTTCTACCTGTCTTCATGATTTCCAACTAATGTAATGCTTATTCTTTTGCTTATTAAAATGCTTTTATCATCATAATTTTACTATCCTGCTCAGCTGATGGAAGCAAGATATATGAAAGAGTAACAATTTATTAGTTAGCAGAGAGACCTCTGGAGGATAAATCAGCACTTAATTGTTCTTCTTTAAAGAAAGGCTCAACAGCATATATATTTTTTTCCTGAGCAATGATGCCTACATCAGGGCTTACACCATTAGACACACTACTTAGATTTCAGTAGTTTGGGCATTATTTCTTTCTTTTCCTAACTATACTCTTACAGTTCATTTAATTTTCAGAATTGTCCCTTCACAACTCCAGAAAAAAATATTAAAAACCCCATCTAGACAGGAGATGGTCATAATAGTAAGGTTGTATAATGGTTTTCTATTGAACACTACCTACTCTCCAATGAACCCTCATTCACGGTCATCATGACAGGTGATTTCCAATTAGAAATTACTTGATGCATCTTCTTTGACTCTAGAAGGAGAACTTATTTTCTCTAACAAGAAAAAAATACATGGTGGTTGGCAATGTGATTTTCAGCAGTGGGGTAAGGTTTATAAATAGTGAATTTGTAGGGGCGCCTGGATTGTTCTGTCATTAAGCGTCTGCCTTCGGCTCAGGTCATGATCTCAGGGTCTTGGGATCAAGCCCTGCATCAGGCTCCCTGCTCGACGGGAAGGCTGCTTCTCCCTCTCCCACTCCCTGTGCTTGTGTTCCCTCTCTCGCTATGTCTCTGTCAAATAAATAAACAAAATCTTTAAAAAAAAGAGTACATTTGTAGCTCTTCAAGCAATTAATATTCAAACTGGCTGTAGAAATGAAAGTTTGAATATTAATTCAATTTTCTTATTTCAATTGTTAAGGTAAAGCCCTTTTACAGCAGCAGCATTCCATTTGTTTTGGTTTCAAATCCATTATTCTAATAAATCAGCTTTTATTCATGTGAATATTGATTTGGCTTTATTTTTTAAAAAAGAGAAAATGCACTCAATCAAGAAAAATCAAAGAATTTACAACTCCTAGAAAAGGAGAGAAAATAAATGAAGAGAATATAAAACCTAGTCCTAGTGTAAAAGCCATTTATACTATGGTTGAAAAATACTTTGTATATGAAAACATACAATTTATAACACCTGTAAAAAGAGAACAACATTTGTAGAAACTATTGGCCATGCCTTAATACTTATTGGGTGGCGAAGGTTTATGGAGTTTTCTCAGAGGGGCTAGCTCCTCTCTGTCTGCCCTGCTATAAAATTTTGGTAATTAGTAGTCTGTCAACAATGCCTCTAAAATTTCCATGCCCCTAGTTCCCATGAGTACTACCCAATATAATTCCTCTATTTCAAAGACCCATATCCACACTGTAAAAAAAAGGCCATGTTTACCTGCCTACATGCTGGTTTCTGATTATCAGCACTTCTAAAATTATTTTTGGAATATAATTTACAAGTACTCTTTTGGTTTTGATGCAAAAGTATATCCATGGAAATATTATTTTTCTAAAAATTAGTGCCTATGTATACTGTGGGTTCATGCTTATGACAGAGCATGAATGTATTTACTCTACAAGCACAATACAAGGCATCTTTGTCAGAATCCTACATATCTATTTTCTTTCCATGTTGAGTCTTCCCAACCCACCTCAGAGTAGAGATATCCTCTAAAGAATAGTTGCAAACCTAAAATAAAATATCTCCATGGACTGACTACTAGCATCCACCAGTGCTGATCACGGGAGAATTCGAGGGGGTCATTTTGCCCTGCCTACCTTCTCAATCATACAGAGGTCAGATTTTTGACAGTATCTCCGAGTGAGGCCCAATTCTGCATGTGTGCTTAGGTGTGCCTGTCATTATATAAATATTAAATAGATCACAATATATATAATACTATTTGATAGCCTTCAAAAAAGAAGGACAGTAAGGAAAGAAGGATGGAAGGAAGGAAGGCGACACCCAGGTCATTTTGACCTCCTTGAGGTCCAGTCCCTTTTATTAATCCTTCGTTGGATATTTTGTTTGAAATCGATGTCTGGGGGAGTGCCTGGGTGCCTCTGTTGGTTAAGTGTCTGCCTTCAGTTCAGGTCATGATCCCAGGGTTTTGGGATCAAGCCCCATGTTGGGCTCTCTGCTCAACAGGGAGCCTGCTTTTCCCTCCCTCTGCCTGCCACTCCCCCTGCTTGTGCTTTCTCTCTCTCTCTCTGTCAGATAAATAAATTCAGTCTTTAAAAAAGAAGAAATTGGTGTTTGGTTTTTATTTCTTTGGTTTCATACCCACAGACCCCTGCTTTCCCAACCACTTTGGATTGGTACGTACATCTCTAGGTGGTCTACCTGAATTCTTGGAAGAGTTACTTCCCAAGATATAGCCTCTGAGGAATACCATCTAGTTTGTTAACTCAAAGCAGCTTCTCTCGAACCCATGTCAGGTTCTTCTCTTGTATTCCAAATAGGCTTTCAAAAAACTGCAGATGTCCAAGAGCATTCTCATCCTCATACAGGCATGGAGAACTGACTCTCCTTAAGTAACAACAAGAATCGAAGTGTAAATAAAATTTCAGTTTAGAGAACTATCATTCTATCTGCAAAAAATAAAGCAGAAAAATAATTGAAATTTCATCACTTCTTAAATGAGGAAGAAAATTAAAAGTATTTTAGTCTATGAAAGGACATATTTGACTGTCCTATGAAAGGACAGTCTATTTAAGGACAGAGAAATTTTGTTCCATCAAGTTAGAGCTTATTTTTTAGGGGTTTAAGATATAAATGTGGGGAAAAAAACAGTGGAGCCATGCTATAGAGGTAACACTCCTTGTGTTGCATTACTGATCTGTTTCAAGTGTCAGTTATTCAGGGGGCTGTGGAAACATCTGATTGGGTAGATTCACAAGGCAAATATGTGTAGAGGTTACAGGTTAAATAACTGAGATCGATTAACATCTTTCTGTTCTACTTCCATTACATTTTATAAATATGGACTGCAATGCAAAGTAGGCAACCTGTGATATGATGAGGCCATTAAGAACAACAACAACAACAACAAACAATTAAGCAATGGGATATAACTCAAAATGTGAACATAATGGCATAATTACATCCCAGGACATTTTCAAGGCTTGATATGCACTAAAATGCTTCTAAATCCTAGGAGGGTGATTAATATGTTTTACACAATAAACTTATCCCCCACACTTGCCTCATTTCAAAGATAAGGAAAGCAGTTATTAGAAGTAAATATTATACCCAGAGATAAAGAGGATAGTTAGGCAGTATAGAGAGCTGCAAGGACTGCACAAGAATTTTGGAAGAACTTTAGTATAAGATTGTTCAGTGTAGATTTAATTGATTTGGTGTTAGAGGATACATCTTCCCATTAAATTGAACTGTGATTCACATCCATAAAAAAGTAAAAATCCTGCAAAAATTGTTTAATTAACAGCCTAGAATTCCACCCTTAAGAAAAACTCACTCTCCCTCAACTCCCACCATAATGTCATACTACCATATATAGCTGTCTCAGGTTTTAGGGTCTGCTTGCAGAGAAAATTGTAAATCTCCTCTACTTCCCTTATTACAAATCTTTCCATCTTATTTAGAGCATTTCTTATGCCTCCTGGCTTTAAAGCACTCTTGGGGGTGAGGTAGAACACTATATAAAACATGTTTTTTTGAAAGAAAAATCCTTGAAGTTTTGTAAGCAATTTTCCTACTTGTCTGTGCAGATTTACCTTTTACTAAGGAATATAATTCACAAAGAAATAAAATAAAGTGATTAAGGCCTTTTAGTACATTTAATGTTTGTCCAAAAGTATGTCTCCATTTCTACTGCTCTGTATAACTCTGTAAATATTAAGTAATCATTGTCATTAAAGAATGTATCCTCAAATGGATTGTACCCAGGGATTTTGTGAACCTAGGATTAAAGAAGTCACATAGTTGCTTTGTTAGATGAAGGATAAGTTGTTAACAAACTGTATTTTCTAAAGCTACTTCAAATCTGTACATTTAGAATGTATATCTTGCCTAACTAAAACATTGCACCCTTTGAAAAACTCATTTCCCCTACTCTCAGTCTCTGGCAACTATCATTCTATTCTGTGCTTCTGTGAGTTTGACTATTTTAGGTGCCTCATATAAGTGAGATCGTGCAGTATTTGTCCTATGGCTGGCTTATTTCACGTTGTCACTTAAGACAGGATTTCCTTATTTTTTTAAGGCTGAATGATATTCCATCGTATGTATATACTACATTTTCTTTAACCATTCATCCAAGATGGACATTTAAGTTGTTTCCATAACTTAACTATTGTGAATAATTCTGCAGTACACATGGGAGTGCAGTTATCTCTTAGTGTCTGTAGTTAATAATACTGTATTGTGCTTTTAAAATTTTGTTAAGAGGAGGGCTCCTGAGTGGCACAGTAGGTTAAGCGACTGCCTTTGGCTCAGGTCATGATCCTGGAGTCCCAGGGCCGAGTCCTGCATTGGGCTCCCTGCTCAGCAGGGAGTCTGTTTCTCCCTCTGACCCCCCCATGCTCTTTTTCTCATTCTCTCTATCAAATAAATAAAAAAAATCTTGGGGCACCTGGGTGGCTCGGTCGTTAAGCGTCTGCCTTCGGCTCAGGTCATGATCCCAGGGTCCTGGGATCGAGTCCCGCATCGGGCTCCCTGCTCCGCGGGAAGCCTGCTTCTCCCTCTCCCACTCCCCCTGCTTGTGTTCCTGCTCTCGCTGTCCCTCTCCCTGTCAAATAAATAAATAAAATCTTTAGAAAATCAATCAATCAATCAATAAAATCTTTAAAAAATTTTTGTTAAGAGGGTAGGTTTCAAGTCAGGTGTTCTCACCATAAAGCAAGCAAGCAAACAAACAAAGGGTCAGGAGGAAACTTTTCGAGGTGATGGATAAGTCTATTACCTTGATTTTGGTAATGGTTTTATGGGTGTATGCGTATGTGCAAATCTAACAAATTGTATACACTTAATATGTGCATTTTTTATATAAATTTAGACCTCAATAAAGCTGATGCAATAGATACTTTTAACACAACATATGACTATTGCTTGTATAATGGACAACTTTAAAGTTATTTTGAAATTTTTCAGTGATTCATCCCTTACTGGTCTTTGGGAACAAACTGATGGTTACTAGAATGGAGGTAGGTAGGGAGATGGGTTAAATAGGTGATGGGAATTAAGGAGGGCACTAGGGATGAGCACCTGGTGTTGTATGGAAATGCTGAATCACTAAATTGTACACCTGAAAGTAATATTACACTGTATGTTAACTAATTAGAATTTAAAGAAAAACTTTTAAGAAGAAACTTGTGAAGAAAAAAAAGAAAAAAGAAATAAAACCTTAAAAAAAGATTATTAGGTTTCAGAAGTGACAGATTAAAAAAAATCCATCTAGGAGAGAGTGAATTAGGATCAGATCTAATTGTAAACACGACATCTATAATGAAGTGATTGATAAATTGGACTTCATGAAAATTCAGAACTTTTGTTGTGTGAAAGATACTTTTAAGAGAATGAGAAGATAAGTCACAGACAGGAAGAAGATACTGGCAAAAAAACACTTCTGATAAAGGACTATTATCCAAAATATTAAAAAATCTCTTAAAACTCAACTGTAAGAAAATGAAAAACCCACTTAAAAAATGGGCAAAAGACTCCTCACCAAAGAATGTACATAGGTGATATGTAAGCGTCCAGTGTTACATTTCATTAGACAATTGTAAATTAAAACACCATGGATACCAGTGCATTCCTATTAGAATGGCAAAATTCCAAGACACTGATTATACCAAATGCTAATTACGACGTGGAGCAACAGAAATTCTCATTCACTTTGGGAATGCAAAATTGTTCAGCCACTTTGGAAGACAGTTCGGCAGTTTCATACAAAACTAAACATAAAGATCCAACAATCATGCTCCTGGGTATTTATACAAAACCCAGGTGAATCACTATATTGTACGCCTGAAACTAATAAAACACTGCACGTCAACTACACTGGAATTAAAATTAAATTACATTGAACTAAATTAAATTTTTAAAAAACCCTGTTGAAAACATTTGTCCCCTGGAAAATCTGCATACAGATGTTTATTTCAGCTTTATTCATAATTGCCAAACCTTGGAAGCAAACAAGATATCCTTCAGTAGGTAAATGGACAAACTGGTACATCCAGAGTATGAAATATTATTCAGCACTAGAAGGAAATGAGCTATCAACCCATAGAAAACTATGGAAGAAACTTAAAGACACATGGCTATTATTAAAAAAAAAAAAATCAGTTCATAGGCAAGAAAAGACATAGAGGAACCTTAAATGCATATTTCTAAGTGAATTAAGCCAGTCTGAAAAGGCTGCATACTATATGATTCCAACTAGATGACATTCTAGAAAAGGTAAAACTGTAGAGTCAGTTAAACGTGGTCACCAGAGATTGTGGGAAGGGTGTGGTGGATAGCCAGAGCACAGAGGATTTTCAAGACAGTGAAAATATTCTGTATGTTACCATAATCATGGAAACATGTCATTATATGTTCATCCAGACCCATAGAATGTAAAACACCAACGGCAAACTGTAATGTAAACTATGGGCTTTGGGTGATTCTGTTTTGTCAATGCGGGTCAGCAGTTCTAACAATTGTACCACTCTAGTGGAGATGTTCATTCTGGAACAGACTATGCGTGTGTGGGGACAGAAGATGTATGGGAAGTTTTTGTTCCTTCCCCTCAATTTTGTTGTGAACCTATAACTGCTAAAAAAATTCTCAGTAAAAAAATTCCTGCTTCCATGGAGCTTCCATGATACAATGGGGAAGAGAAGGTGAATAAATACAACAAGGAGATAATTGTAGCCACTGAGAAGTGTTAGGAAGATCATACTAGTTTAAATCAAGGAAAACATCTGTGAGGAGATGACACCTGAGCTAAGACATGAAGACCAAGGAAAATCCAGCCCTGAAACCGTTTAGAGAGTATCACTGCAGGCAGGGAAATTAGGAATTGCAAAGGTCCTGGTAGGAATGAGCAGACATAAGGATTCATGTGCGAAAAGCTAAAGAAATCCTGTTTTTAAGTACAAAAATGAAATATGAAACTTCTGCAGCTTATGCTGTTTTTGATAACAGTTTCCAAATAGTAATGTAATAGATATCACTTTAAGAGTAAACTATTGTGGAAGCAATTCAATTTATTGGTTCATTTCTTTTGGTGATATTGGCAAGCTCCGTTTTTGTAATTGCTAAGGGAAGATTAAGAGAGGATTATTATCTGACTCGCTGGAGACCCAATTAAGTTATATGGCAAATTGGTGCAAAGAAAAAAGATAACTGGTTGCTTTTGTTTGTTATCAATTTTTTTAGCTTATTTAATTCTATCAAAATATGTCTTAGATGAAATGTGGGAGTTAATGAAGTTTTACAGACTCGGATATTGTATAATCAAGTTAGGCTATATTCAGAATTTTCTGAGGTGGATTTTTGGGTTCACTGCTTTCTGAAATGAACTACAGAGCTGTCTTGAATCTCAGGCAAGATACTTGAAGCCAGCACACTTGAGAAATAGGTAGATGACAGCAGATATTTACTACCTGAGTAGTTAGATATTTGTAGACCAATTTTCTTTTCACTATGCTTCACCAACAGTAATTTATAAGATGTAGCCATCGATTAATTCAAATTGCACATGTCAGGTTAAGCAAAATATTATTTCATCAGCTTCTTACACTGACAATTAAAATGTAGAACTGTCTCTTAAAAAAGCTGAAGTGGATTGTGAGGATATTTTAAGGTATTTTAAATAGGAAAGAACTTCTTTTAAATCAGAATCTTCTTTTAAAGAAGTTCTAACCAACATTTAAAAAAAATTTTAAATGGGCTTTTTAAAGACATTAACAAATTATATTAAATATGTAGTCTGATTATGCTCATGTATCTTTTTAATGTATTAATTAGCCTATTATACATATATGTCATATACATCTGTCTGTTTACATTGCACACATTTATGGATATGTTTTAAATGTGATTATTTTTATGCATATTTATATTTTTAAATCTGGTAAGTTGGAAAGGCTGCAACTGACCATGTATTAAGTATTCTCCTAGAAATTACTTGGTATTGAATTCTGAGTGGGTGCAAAATTAATACATTCCTAGGACAAAAACTGAGTTGTTTTTATTTTTGATTAATATTTATAGCTAGACCACAAATTCTGGAATGTGTATAGAAACCATAATTTTTACCATAATTAATATAGACCAGGTAATTTTGATAATCTTTGTTATTATTTTCATTTTATTATAACTAAAATTTTCCTAATATTTGCAATTGTAAAGTAATATGAGTAACAAAGATTAACACATAGGAATGTAAACACATCATTTCAATGTATGAGAGTGATCATTATAATGTCACATAGTTGTATAATACATTTGACGAATTTCATAAGGTCAACTACTTTATTTTTTAAGGTCAACTATTTTAATGAATGTTTCTTATTTTTAGTACTCAGTGGTTGAGAACTTATTTTCTGTTTCAGTAATTCATGTAAAAGAATAGGAAGACACATGGATAAGAATGTTCAGAAAATATTGATATGCATAAGCAATGTGTTAAAATAAAGTTATCATATTACAAATCATTTCACTATAAACCTGAAGAATAGTTCAATGAATAGGTTGCAGGGAACTAAATAACTGGTGACAATTTCTGATTTTTATTCGGATTAAATCCCAGTAGTGTTAATACAAGTTGTGAAAGTTTTTGGTCCTTTGTATAGAAGATACACAACTGGACATTATTTGTCTCTGCTCATTGATTTTCCATTAGACCCAGTTTAGATTCACATTCCATCATTTATCACTCCAGCACTCATCTGTCTAGAGGTCACAAATGGTGTGCCAGACTCAGAGCCATGAGCTATGGCTACACTGCCCATGGCAACTAGCAAGATCATTTTGGGATTAACTCAACAGTAATTTACTTTGTTCAACGCTGTTAAAGACAGAGCCCAAGAAGCATGTTAATAGGCATTCATTTCTAAATTTAGGCATGGATTATCAAGACCTTGATTGTAGGATTGATTTGGTCTTCTTGAAAATCTACTAATACTGTATGGCGCTCGATAATTGTATTTAGTAAAATAATTGTTTTTATAAGGAATAGGTGATAATTTATATATAAACAGCTAATTGGATATTTCACTCTTCTCATGAAGGCCTTTAATTCAATTAAATTAATATTTTCATAGCCACATTCTGAGAAGCTAACCAAGTTTTGTGCAATTCATCCAAAATAACGCAGAACAAACTTTATCTTACAAAGAATGGCTGTTGACCTTTAACATGAAAATTGCTACTCTGAGAAGAGTAAATGTGACAGAAAATGAACATATGAGACTTTGTTGCTCAGAAGCATTTATCCAAATATCATACTTTTAAATCACAGATGTAATAGCAAATTTTATCACATTCTCTGACATCATTAATTTCCTCTTTATATTTTTAAATAACATAGAAACTTACTCAAATTTTATTCTAATGATGCTAATATATTTTTAGAAATTATTTCACAAAATGGCTAAAGATAAGGCAAAGTTGAGAAAAAAACAAAAATTCAAGAAGTGAACTTTTTCATACAAATATATAGGTCATCACTACTTCTTTAGATAGTAATAATTTTAAAAAAGAAGCATACTTTCTTTCCCCTAGGGCTGCCATAACAAATTACTACAAATTGGGTAGTTTAAAACAACAGAAATTATTCTCTCACAGTCCTAGAGGTTAAGTCTGAAATCAAGATGTCATCAGGGCCAATGCTCCCTCTGAAGGTTCTAGGGAAGAATCCTTTGCTGCATACTGGCTTCTCGATGTTGCAGGCAATCCTTGACATCCCTTGGATTGTAGGAGCATCACTCCAAGGTCTGCTCTGTCTTCACATAGTGGTCCACCCTGTACATTTTTCTGTCTTTCTGACACCAGCCATTGGGAACCATTCTAATCCAGTATGACTTCATCTTACCTTGATTACATCAACAAAGACTATTTCCAAATAACATCACATTCATAGGTATCAAGGTTTAGGACATCAATTCTTTTTTGGAACACAAACCCACAACAAATACCATGAGCTTAACTTTCACATTAATACATAACATAAACAATGCTATATCCTAAAGTGTAACATATATAAAACAGTAATTGAATTTTTGGAAAATTTTAGCGTTCGTGATTAAGATAGTATAGTATTCATCCTATGAGAGATTTCAACTGGTAGACTAGCATTACACTTTTTGTAATCTCGGGTTAGTCAACATTTGTGTTTCAGCAAAGGAAAAATATGTGACCCAAGAAAACTACTACTTTTTCTCATTTATTTGCTGCTTATGGCTGCTACTTCAATAGCATTGCCATTACTTGTCCTAATTGACAATAAAATAATAGAGTAGATACTGAGTACTTGATTTTTTGAGAGTTCTACATTCACAAGACTTATGCATGTAAATGAATCATTCATTGCTCTCCAGATTTTCTAGCTGAATCTCCCAAGTTAACTGTACTCCAACTTCTTAGGGTTCTTTTAAAACATTTTTCAATTTTTCAGCCCTCATTATAAAGGTTTTCACAACCTCTAGCATCCAAGTGCTAGAGGATATATGCTACAAATCCCTTCTCAGAGTGTATCTTTGTTTTCTTGATTGGAATATCTTAGAATTGCACTACGGAGACTATCCTAGTGATACAGATCCTGTCGAACAGAAAGAACCCTTCTTAACACTTTTGGAAGAAAACCTTTTAATAGATACATATTTTCCTCCTTTCATGATATTTTTATAATTTTCTAAAGTGGGAAATTATCTTAAAAATGCATGTCAATACTTCTGTTGCAAAAAGAAATGCTTGCAGCAGAATACATTTTAAGTATAATTAGCAAATCTGAGGTATTTATAATAATAATCTACATGTATTACATTTTATCCACAAAGTTAAAACATTAATAATAAACACCATCTAGACAGGTAATTTAAAATATAGTATTTAAACAGAGCTTAAATGAGATTATTCATTCTTAGGAAATACTTCATGTGCTTATAAGCACATGAAGTATTTGTTAATAATATAGATCTATTTTATTGGTTTTCATTATAGTATATTTTATTGAGGTGATATTGACATACAAAAAAATCACAGAAGTTAGTGTTCAGGGGCACCTGAGTGGCTCAGCTGGTTAAGCGTCTGCCTTCAGCTCGTGTCATGATTCCAGGGTCCTGGGATCGAGCCCCACATTACTCCCTGCTCAGTGGGAGCCTGCTTCTCCCTCTGCCTCTGCCTGCCGCTCCCCCTGCTTGTGCTCTCTCTCTCTCTATCAAATAAATAAAATCCTTAAAAAAAGAAAAAGAAGTCAGTGTTCAATTGAATGAATAACATAAGTATAAATTAAGAGACAATTTATATTCCCCAATAAACACCATTTAATTCAAATGAGAGAATATTTTTATTGTAACAGAATGTTTCCCTTTCCAGGCAGTTCCATTTCAACCTTACTTCCCAAGAACCAACTTCTTTCTGATTTCTATTATTATAGATTAGTTTTGTCTGTTTTTGCATTTCATTTAAATGGACTTATAAAGTATGGCTTCCTTCTCTGACTTTTTTTTGCTTAATGTCATGCTTTTTGAGATTCTTAATATAACGTTCTTTGAGTTTACTGTTGTATCAATAATTCATTTCTTATTATTGACTAGTATTCTTTGATTATGACATAAATTTTTTATCCATTCTCTTATCGATCAGCATTTCTTTAGTTTTTAGTTTTTTCTGTTATGAAAAATTATACCATGATCATTCTTATATAAGTATTTTTATAAACATGTATTTCTACTGAGCAATTACACACAGGTGCAAAGTTGGTGGGTAATGGGGAAGATCCATTTTTTAAGTGTTTATTTAAATTCTGGTTAGCTAACATACAGTGTAATATTAGTTTCAGATGTACAATTTAGTGATTCAGCATTTCCAAACAACACCTGGTACTCATCACAAGTGCCCTTCTTAATCCCCATTACTTATTTAACCCATCCCCCGACCCATCTCCCCCGCCGCCCGTAACCATCAGTTTGTTCTCTAAGAGATAAGAGTCTGTTTCTTGGTTTGCCCATCTCTCTCTTTTTTCCTCCTACGCTCATTTGTTTTGTTTCTAAATTCCACATATGAGTGAAATTATAAGGTATTTGTCTTTCTCTGACTGATTTATTTCACTTAGCATGAAACTCTCTAGCTCCATCCACATCATTGCAAATGGCAAGATTTCATTTATTTTTATTTTGAGTAATATCCCATTGTGTGTGTGTGTGTGTGTGTGTGTGTGTGTGTGTGTGTGTACCACTCTTCTTTATCCATTCACCAGTCAATGGACACTTGGACTGTTTCCATAGTTTTGCTATTGTAGATAATGCTGCTATAAACATCAGGGTGCATGTATCCCTTTGAATTGGTATTTTTGCATTCTTTGGATAAATGCTTAGTAGTGCAATTGCTGTTTCATAGGTAGTTCTATTTATAACTTTTTGAGGGGCTCCATACTCTTTTCCATAGTGTCTACATCAGTTTGCATTCCCACCAACAGTGCAGGAGCAGCCCCTTTTCTCCACGTCCTTGCCAACACTTGTTTCTTGTGTTGTTGACTTTAGCCATTCTGACAAGTGTGAGATGATATCTCATTGTGGTTTTGGATTTGTATTTCCATGATGATGAATGATGTTGAGCATCTTTCCATGTGGCTGTTGGCCATCTGGATGTCTTTGGTAAAATGTCTATTCATGTCTTATGCCCATTTATAATTGGAGTATTCATTTTTTGTGTGTTGAGTTTTATAACTTTTTTAATATTTTGGATACTAACCTTCTATTGGATATGTCATTTGCAAATATCTTCTCCCATTCAGGAGGTTGCTTTTTAGTTTTGTTGATTATTTCCTTCAATGTGCAAAAGCTTTAAGTTTTGATTAAGTCCTAGTAGTTTATTTTTGCTTGTTTCCATTGCCTCAGGAGGCATGTTTTTTAAGAAGTTGCTACAGCTGATGTCAAAGAGGTTATTGCCTGCATTCTCTTCTAGATTAGTGGTTTTGTCTCATGTTTAGGTCTTTAATTCATTTTGAATTTATTTTATTTTATTTTATTTTATTTTATTTTATTTTATTTTATTTATTTTATTTTTTTTAAGATTTTATTTATTAATTTGACAGAGAGAGACACAGCCAGAGAGGGAACAGAAGCAGGGGTAGAGGGAGAGGGAGAAGCAGGCTTCCCGCGGAGCAGGGAGCCCGATGCAGGGCTCGATCCCAGGACCCTGGGATCATGACCTGAGCTGAAGGCAGACGCTTAAAGACTGAGCCACCCAAGAGCCCCATTTTGAATTTATTTTAGTATATGGTGTAAGAAAGTGGTCCAGTTTCATTCTTTTGCATGTTGCTGTCAAGTTTTCCCAACACCATTTGTTGAAGGGTTTGTCTTTTTCCTATTGAATATTCTTTCCTGCTTTGTTGAAGATTAATTGACCATATAGCTGTGGGTTCATTTCTAGGTTTTCTATTCTATTCTATTGATCTGTGTGTCTATTTTTGTGCCAGTAACGTGCTGTTTTGATCACTAGAGCTTTGTAATATAACTTGAAGTCTGGAATTGTGATGCCTCTAGCTTTCTTTTTTCTTTTCTTTTCTTTTTTTTTACCACCAAGGTTGCTTTGGCTATTTGGGATCTTTTGTGGTTCCATACTTTTTTTGAGGATTGTTTGTTCTAGTCTGTGAAAAATCCTGATGGTATTTTGATAGGGATTGCATTAAATGTATAGATTGCTTTGGGTAGTATAGAAATTTTGACAATGTCTGTTCTTCTGGTCCAAGAGCATGGAATGTCTTTACATTTCTTTTTGTCACCTTCAATTTCTTTCATCAGGGTTTTATTGTTTTAAGAGTAGTGTAACACTGTTAAATTGCAGACTTGTACCTCTGAAACAAATCATGTATTATATGTTAAGAAAAGAAGAAGATAGTAGGAAGGGAAAAATGAAGGGGGGGAAATCAGAGGGGGAGATGAACCAGGAGAGACCATGGACTCTGAGAAACAAACTGAGGGCTCTAGATGGGAGGGGGGTGGGGAGATTGATTAGCCTGGCGATGGGTATTAAAGAGGGCACGTTCTGCATGGAGCATTGTGTGTTATACGCAAACAATGAAATATGGAACACTACATCAAAAACTAATGATGTAATGTATGGTGATTAACATAACATAACAAAATAAAAAAAAGAAAAGCATACACTTTGTTGTAAAGGTTCTAAGGATTGAGTTTTCTCTTGTGTCTGTATTTTTATTCTCTAGCTGCATTAAAAAATGTTGATTGATTTATCTCAGTAATACCACTTTCTAAGACAACGTGTTTGTAAATGCGTGGCCATTTACAAAATGACCATTCTGTCAATGACTCACATGACCTTACAAAACTAATGAATCATTCAACACTAATAAATAAATAAATAAATAAATAAATAAATAAATAAATATTATGTAACTTCATAAACAAAGCAAAAAAATTTTAAAAATAAACATAAAAAAAGAGTATAGGTCTTTTACATCTTTGGTTAGGTTTATTGCTAGGTGTCTTACTGTTTCTGGTGCAGTTGTAAAAGGGATTGATTCTTACTTTCTATTTATGCTGCTTTATTATTGGTGTATAGAAATGCAACAGATTTCAGCA
This sequence comes from Eumetopias jubatus, assembly GCF_037043125.1. NCBI lineage: Eukaryota > Metazoa > Chordata > Mammalia > Carnivora > Otariidae > Eumetopias > Eumetopias jubatus. Next base: position 77,597,933 of record NW_028274811.1, on the reverse strand, counting down.
TGTTGATTTTGTATCCTGAGACTTTACTGAATTTGTGTATCAGTTTGAGCAGTAATCTCTTTCCCCTTTGAGTTTTACAACTAATCACATTTCTTTGAATGTTCTATTCTTCACATAGTAAACTAATCCCAGCACAGTGTCAGTCTAGTAATGTTAAACCACTTACATATTCATTCACATTTGCAGTGTATGACTAAATATGATGAAGCTTTGATTTTGTCCTTTCTGTATAATCTATTATTTTTTTATAGCAGATAACAAGAAGAGGAAAATATCTAACAAACTGCTCCTTGGGCTTATTTTAAATGAAAATTACAGTATGAAAATCTACATTTTCCAGGTAAGCATGAGAAATTGAAAGATAACAATGACCAGAGCCTAAGAAGAAGAAAGCACAGAGGCAGCTTCTGGGAAACTGGTTGAAGCCAGTAGAAAAATAGCTAGAGTTTGCAGTTTCTGACTTAATGGTAGCATCAGAAAACCAAGCCCAAAGATGCTCTCCCAAGCCTAATTTGGCCATGAGACTGGTTGTGGTTTTGGCTTTTAGCACACTGTAGAATCTCCTTCCCGTAATGACGACTTCATTCAGGGCTTAAGTTCTCTCTTAGAGCAGGTTTCCCTACTCTGGTGAAATGCACATATGTGTATATATATATATATATATATATATATATATATATATATAAGCTCTATGTTTCAGTCTTTATTTTTCCATTGTCTGTGAATCATTACAATACTGATACGTATATAAGGCAGCAGATGAACGTTTTATTTATTAATAAAAAACAAATTTGTAAGAAATTCTCATATAAATAGCATTATACAGTACTGGTTCTAAAGTTTGGAATGTTATAGTAAAAAGGTGACTGTAATAATTTCATTTTGCCCGTTACTCTCGACTTTTACTATCTGCTATTTCTTCTGAACCTGAAATATTTTAGTTTTCATTTCATAGAGAATAATTAATATGGACAAGGAAAGCATTAGTATTATTTATAAGGGAGTTTTAAATTATTAGTAATAGTACAAAGAATGAAGGAACCAAATACATTTTGAAAAGAAGCAAAACACTGATATAATATGGACATTTTTTAAAAGCATAAATTACCTTTGTTTTATATTAAGTATTCTTTTTACCTTAACCTAAAGGGTTACAGCTTGCATGGATTTAGATGGATATTTAAAATATTAATAAGGACTGACTAAAATAATCTTCTGTGATTATGTCAAACATTCAGATGACTATTAAACATTTTAATCACTTATTCAGATACTTTAAAACAGGTACAATTATGTATCACATCAACTAAATATTTATTTTACTGATGAAATGTTTTACTTTTTAGATATTTGAAAATGGTTGGTCTGTACTAATGGACTAACAAAGCATTTTCTTTTAAAAATTATTCCAATAAAAATGGAAAATAAACATGTACAAATATATTTCTGAAGATTATGAAAGCCTACAGGGTTTCTGATTATTGATTTATAGAAAAACGAATGTTCACAATCGAATTTAAAACCAGTTAAAGGCATTTACAGATTAACTTGTTAAAAGTATTAAAACCTTATCTGTTAGGAAAATTAATACATTTAAAGAGGATCAGTAATTTAGCATGCTTCTTATCAGAACAAATCACATACTGAAAATAATATTTGTGTTAATATAGGTTATTAAAGTGACCTGCAAAATCCACTGGAAAATGTTAAATTAGTAAGTGATTTTATACCAAATATAGCAAAATATGAACTCCATCAGCACTGGGAATGTACCTTACTCAAAAAAAAAAAAAAAAAAAGGCTCCTGAGTCCTGTTATGGAGATAAAGGTATTTCTAATATAGAGGTTGCAGTAATTATGTGTTCTACCACAACAGGTGTTCCTACCCACCAACTGTACATGATTCTCAAATGGGAAATGATGTTAGCGTGATGAGACAGTTGTGTTGGTTGATCAATGTTTTGACTTTTGCATAATAAGAGATTTAACTATCTCCTTGACAATAAAGGGAAAACCTCAACTCTGCACATAGTTAGAATGAGACAATTTAAACAGAAAATTTTGAGGTTTAAATTAAATATAAAATTAAAAATGAGTGTTTGATGTATCCAGCTGTAGCTAGGATGTGAGATGGTGCTCACCAGATAACAGGGAATCAGTAGATAAGTAAACAAAACAATACTTTGCTTTAAAGCCACCTAAGTGTACAACAATGTCTGAAAACCCAGTTCCAAAGAGAGATGAGCCTTTCATAAATGAGAAAGGAGGCTACAAGTTAAGCAAGGGTGAAGGAGGAGGCATGCCATAGAAGGAGAGGATTCACTGGGATGAGAAGAAGCAAGCCATACTTTTAATGAAAGGTTGGGCTGGTATGATTGGAATCTGGAAGAGCCCCAGCATAAAAATGAATCTCTTGGCCGGACAGTTATAACCCATAAGTAAGCATCTGTGGGTATAGGGTGGAAAACAGGGTCATTGTGGTGTTATTGGAAGTTAGGTGCAAAGACCCAGCTGAAATTCAATTCAGGGTTGAACTGAAATTAAATAAAGCTTCGACCCAGTCCCAGCTCAGTTTATGATTAGCTTTGTCCTAACCCCCTGAATGAGGAAGGATAAGCCTAAATGGGAAACACAAAACAGAATAAAGACAAACATTAAACAGCTCAGTTTGTACTACACATTTATAACTCTTAGCCTACCACAACCAAGCTGGCAAGAACTGAGTAACAATCAACATCAGAATTTCTCAGGGTTTGGGATAAGAACATGGACAGAGACCTCTCTGAAGCATAAGTATAAAGGGAAGTCTTTTGTTGGTGAACAGACTGGGAAAATTCTCCTAGAGGACCAGCCCATGTCCCAAGCTCAAGGTGACATGAGAAGAATCTGAAACCTGTGGTGCGGGGAGGGTGAGCATAACAGCAGAACCAAAACATAGTGCAATTTCTGGGTACGTTAACTAAACTCACCAAACCAAAGGGAAATTCTAGAACTGAAAGACAATATCTGAATTGAAGAATTAATCAAGCAAGCTTAACAGCAGACAGGACACATTTTTCTGTGTCCAGGCCATTGGACTGAAGGAAAGGTCAATACAAAATACCCAAACTGAGGCATAGAAAGAAAGGGAATGATAACCATAACTAAACAGATTTAGAAATGTGAGGGCAAATAATATATGATTAACATACACGCAGTAGAGTTCCAGAAGAAAAAAGAGACCAAGGAGGGAGGAATATTTGAAGAAATATTGGAGAAATTGTCCCAAATATGATAAAAAATAAACCAACAAAAAACAAATTCAGGGAACCTCAGGCAGGTTAAAAAAACATATACCTAGGTCCATCATATTCATGCAGCTTAAAAACTTAAAAAAAGAAAAAATAATCTGTAAAGCTAACAGAGTAAAAGGCAATTTGTATTCAGGGAAACAATGATATCTACTTCTTTTTTAAAAAAAATATTTTATTTATTTATGTGACAGAGAGAGAGAAAGGAGCAAGCACAAGCAGGGGGAGCGGCAGGCAGAGGGAGAGGGAGAAGCAGGCTCCCCGCTGAGCAGGGAGCCCGATGCGGGACTCCATCCCAGGACCCTGGGATCATGAGCTGCGCCGAAGGCAGACGCTTAACTGACTGGGCCACCCACGTGCCCCTGATACCTACTTCTTATCATAAACAGGATGACAAAATAAAGTCTTAAGACATGACTTATTTTGGTGATGCAGTAATATCAATCTATGTGTCCAGTTTGTCCCAAGCCCTTACCAACAATCGATATGATCATTTTTTTTAATTTCTAACAATGTGGTGGGTCTGAAATAATACCTTAAGATTTTCTTTAACTTGTGATTTTTCTGGTTGTCAGGCTGAGCGTTCTTTGATTTGGTCACTTATATTTTCTCTTCTATGTAGCACTTTTTCAGGATATTTACTTTTTTTCTGTTAGATCCTTTATGTATTTTTATGCTACTATTACTGTTTGTAGCCATCCTTATTTTGAAGGATACAAATCCATTGGGAGTATTGCAGATGCCTTCCTCACTTTCATCTTGCCATTCCACTTGCTTTATTGTGTGTTTCAAGGAGTAGATGTTTTCAAGGATTTACATTTTTATCTTCCTCATGTAAGTTGATAATGCTGGAAAGGACTTTGGTGTATGTGTGTTTGGCTTCCAATTTCTCCTGAATGTCTCTGCATTATTTATTAAATATTCAAAACTTTCTCCGTTAAACCACAATGCTAGTTGTGCCGTAAAGTTTCCGTTAGGTTCTATTGATCCTTCATCTATTCTCTAACATTGTACTTTCTAAATTATTAAAGCTCATATTAATTTTACACAAATTAAGTCTTGATTTCACATATTGTTTTCTTTGGTGCCTTGATATTCCTTAATTTTACTTCCCCATAACATTTTAGATTATGTTTTTGTACTTTTAGTTACGTACACACACACACACACAGACCTACACCAATACTTTTTAAGATTTTATTTGTTTTCATTGAATCTATAGGTCAGTCTGGGTGGATGACAGCTTTAGGTATTGGAACTTCACGAATGTTTCTCTGTTTTTTGGTATTCTTTATTATATGAATTATTTTTTTGAGTTGGCCTGGCTTCTGATAATGTATAGGTTCATGCCAAAATATCTCTATAAGAATTTGTTTTGAAGGAAGAAATGAGAAAAATACAATTAAGTCATCAGATTGCTTGTTCAGTGATTTTGAAGACTAAGAGGCATGGAGAAGGATCTAGAGCCACACTTAATGCTTTGTGCTGTTGCACAGATGCAGGACGGAACAGCTCTCCATTGTGCCCAGTCCTCTGCTTGCTGAGACTTGGTACCAGAAACAAAGTCCAAGGCCTTCCCACAGGGCTTCTGCTTTAGTCCTAGTACTGCTTATAGGCTGAGATGAGAGGGTCCTGAAGGCTGGGTTTCCCAAGGAGTTCCTAATGACCTTCTCCTTTCTGAGTCTCAGGACAGCACTGACCTCATCATTGTGACTTGAGGTTTTAGTAGATATTTTTTACTAGCCTCTCTGGATCCATGACCCTATTATGTATGAAATTTTTAAGAAGTTTTATACTTTTACATAAGGGTGTTCCATATCCTTTGTTAGATTTGTTTCTTTTTTAGTTTCCCATTTTGAGATTTTTGTGAATGGTAACATTTTAACATGTATAATAGCATCGAAATGTGAAATAGGTAAATCTGACAAAATATGTACAAGACCCAAAGAGTAAAAAGTATATACACTGCTAGGAGAAATTAATGAATAAAATAATGTCTGAATAAATGGAAATAATATCTTTGGTTCATGGGTCAGAAAACTCAATATTAAGATGTTGATTCTCCCTAAGTTGTTTTGCAAGTCATATGTCTATTAAAGGAATTATAGCCAGAGTACATAAATAATTCTCAAAACTCAATAAGGAAATAAACAATTTAATTAAAGAAGGCAAAGAATTTGAACAGTCACTTCACCAAAGATATATGGATAGCAAATAAACACATGCAGAGATGTTCACTGTCATTAGTCACTCTGGTTACATAATTTAATTCCACAATGAGATACTACTACATATATATTAGAGCAGGTAAAATGTGAAAAGACTGACCATACCAAGCATTGACAAGGATGTGGAAGACCTCATGTCTTGTAACAATTACATAATGGTGAAAATACTTTCAACCACTCCTTTTCAAATGTTCTTACCATAGTACAATTTTCATTCAAAATAGTTTCACTCATTTTTAAAACAGTGATTTTAATCTCATGGTATAGACTAATTATATGTGTTTTTATTTCTTTCCCCTTAAATAGGTGCCTGGCACCATTCACTGACAGTTTTTGCACCACAAACTAGGTCAGTAAATTTGGAATAAGTGTTTTGAATGCAATACTGAACAGACAGGTGTGCAGTCCAATTATTTTATGGTCTATCCTCATTTCATGGAAAGTATTTTCGCAATTATATTCCATTCTTTTTGTTTTACAATTTCATTTATTTATATTAGAGAGGGGTGAAGAGGGGCACAGAGAGAGAGAGAAAGAGAGGATCTCCAGCAAGCTCCAAGCTGAGCACAGAGCCAGATGTGGGGCTCGATCCCATGACCCTGAGATCATGACCTGAGCCAAAATCAAGAGTTAGATGCCCAACCAGCTGAGCCACACAGGCGCCCCTATATTCCATTCTAAATGCCTTGAGTATATAAAATCAGTTTGATGAAAATGGATAATACATTGAGAATACTGACTGAATGTCTTAGAAGCATTATTTCACTTATGAATCATTTACTGAATGACTGACACAGGTCGTACAAATTCAGTACATTTATCAATGAGTCATGATAATGCCAATCAAATCAACCAATACATCAATGGTTACATTTTCCCAATTTTTCATGAAGCATCCTACTGGTTTTTAAAAAATAATTTATTGTTGAATATATATCCTTTATGAATTATCTTTCTTCTAGTGACTCCTAAAAATATAGTTTTGGAGTATTTCACTTTTTAAACAGACTCTAGAAATTTCCATCATTTCACTGATGTTTGTCATTTTTATGTCTCTCAACATCATTTGCTAAGAGAGGGATGCATTTTAGTTTATTACATATTGTTTTCTGTATATAATTTTATCCATTTTTGTATAGTTTGAATAGAAGACGTTTGCTCAGGGGTATGAAGTTATTAGGTTATAAGTGACGAAGTTTTCAAATATGTAGTTTTTAAGTATGAAGTTTTCAAATATTGCTAAATTTGGGGAAATTTGTAAAATATATGTGAATCATATTTCCTTAAATATCACCGAAATAAATATTAAACATCTGGCTTCATATTCAAGTTGCTAACCACTAGCATATATCTCAAAGCACAATATACTATGAGGATAAAATGATTTGTTAATGATAGTGGGTTGAAATAATTCTTTAAAATAGTCACTGCTTTGATTTAAAATTTTTTTGCTGACTTTCTGTCATATCTGATTTGATTATCATTATTTTGACCTGTTAATGTGACTTGTGGTATACTCTTGATAGGATTAAGATAAATAAAATAACAGGCCTGCCATTTTTTTATTCTCCTAGATATTTATTATTAGCAATATTTTAATATACTTTGAAAACTATTTAAAAACTATTTTCTACTTTTGAGTACTAGTTTAATTAAAGTTAGACATATGCTTAATAATTATATATTATATATTAAGTATAGAATTATTTATATAAACTATAGATAATATAAATAATTATATATGTTAAATATATATGAAGTTAAAATCTATTGTATAAAATATAATAAATATAAAATAATTATATAACAAGTGTCTTTTATATATTATATAAAATATAATTAAATTTCTATTTATATATCTAATATATACCTATACTAATATGTATATTTCTAACTTCAAATATATATATAAACCATTTATATACATATATACATACATGCACATGTTTTTAACTTCAATTATTTTGGAACAGGTACACTATAATGCATTGCAGTTGTATAAACCTAAAGATGACTATTAGCACCATTTTCACATTATGAAACTAACACTCTTCTATCATGGTACCGTATCTAGTAATCATTCCTTTGCTTAATATCTTTTTTTAGTACCTACTCTCTGCTAGATACTACAAAAGTAGTGAGTAAAAGACAATGTCTCTTCCCTGATGAAGGTTACACTTTGGAAGGAGTACATAGACAATGAACAAATTAGAAAATCATATCGTATATCATATCATATATCATATCATATCATATCATATATCATATAGTGGTATGAAGTAAAATAAAGCAGATAATGAACACAGAATGAAATATGAGCCAGGTATATTTAAATAAGATAGGTCAGGGAAGTGACATTTTGCAGACATTTGAATAAAATGTGAATTGGTGCCATGCCAATGTCTGGGAGAAGAGTGGAAGAAAGAGCAAGCTCGAAACTCTGAAGTAGGCATTTGTTTGGTGCATTCAAAGAATTGTAGAATTGTGAGGAATGCAGTCTTGACTGAAATGACAAGAATAAGGGAAATAAAGATAAGAGTTCAGGGAGTGTTTTGGGGTACCTATATGGTGAAGTAGCTATTGTAAGCTCATCATATATTTTCCTATGTGTTACAGAAAACTTTTGCAAAAGTTCATTGGAGAAGTGATATGATAAGATTGACATATTCAAAAAGTCATTCAGATTCTGTGAAGAAGGAAATTATAGCTAGGAAAGAGTGGGAACAAGGAGGTAATTTGTTTATATCAGTATAAAGGATATTGATAGAACCTGTGACCAAAAAGCAAGAGAATCTACTGATGCATTGATATGAGACAAAGATCATTCAAGGATGCCATAAAGTTTTTGGATAAGCATCTGGATAAGTGGAGGTGTTATGTAGACAGTTACAGATTTGGAGGTGGAAATGTGTGATTTAGCTCTGGCCAAGTACTATTTGGATATTTGTGAGACATTTAGATGGAGATGTCAAACAGGTACTTGGATAAAAGTTTCAAGATTTCAGGAGAGCAATCACAACTCTCAATAAAATTTGAAAATCATCAAGGTATAGATGGTGTTTAGACTTAGAGGAATGCATGAGATCACCTGAGGGGAGGTGTAAAGAGAGAAGTTACTGAAAACAGAGAAAAAGGGCACAGCAACAATTAGAAATTGGAAAGGAGAGATCTAGTATGTGAGAGAAAAAGAACAAAGTTGTGATGGAAAACTAGGGCAGTGAAGTGCCTGGAGAGCAAGTGCAGAAAGGTACAGTAATTGCCATTGAGAATCTGAATATCCTGAAGATTGAGAATTGACCCACAGAATTTGGCATCATCATAGTTGTCAGTGATCTTGTTAAGAGCTGTTTCAGAATTGGAGGAATAAAACTTGGGAGTATTTTTTTAGTTAAGAATAGAATTTAGAAGTTACAGTTTCTTCGTACATGACAAGGGATCATTTTGTGCCTTCCTCAAAAATGTACTGTCTTGAACTCACTAGGATGCTTTCTTGATGTAAACAGCATGTGTATCTAATGGCATTCACTACTATAGCTCTATTTCTTGGAAAATTGCCCGTTACACAGATGTTTATTGAATGAAGTGCTAAAGAATGTCAATGTAAGTTTCTTAATTGCCTTTACTGATTGAGAAATTAGAATATAGGGAATTTAGTAAGACTGAATTAAGTAGAAGTTTGAACAACTTTATTTTTAATCCAATTTCTCATTATGTAGGAAATTATATAGTTCTCGTGCCCATTTATTGATTATCTTCTGAGACCTACAGGTGATTTATCTTTCTTCTGAGTTAGTAATAAGAATATAAATAATATATATAGCTTCTCATGCCACTGTGCCAATAGAGATATCAAGAAGCTTGAATTTAGAGCTCTGATTTCATGATAAATTTGTTATTTTTGAAATGAGATGTCAAAAGAGTGGGTTGGTTTTTATAATGTCTAATGTAGGAAAATAAGAAGTGATTAACTAGACTTTAGTCAGTGCTCTCATAAAGTTTTCAGTTGCCCAGTCACATGTGACATCCAGTATATTACAGTGCTTGGATTGGTTTGTTTTTAACTGAACTGTAATTGACACACAACCTCTTGGACTCTTGTGATTGCTATGAAACCATACAGAAAAGACATACAGGCCTGAAAATCAAAATCCCTTTAACTTGTACAAATTATTTTGAAGAGCATCTGCTTTGATTCTATTCCCCTCTAATTTTACTTTGTTTCTGCACTGATCACCTCTGTGGCCTAGAGATTTTCCTGACATCATGAATATATTTGGCAGATTTGGGGTTGTTTGTATAAAGAATTTAAGAATTCTGCCATTAATGTTTGTCAACCAATTTCTTTTAAAAAATTCAAGTTGAGAGAGAAAACTTTATTGTGTTATTAAAAATGTTTTTACATTCAAGGATATTTATGTGTATTTTGATATCTACATGAAATGTTCTTTTCTACTATAACCTGCACATTGAACAAACATAGATCATGGAATAGCAACAAGAAACAACCTTATTGTTCTTTTCCCCTGACATTTAAAACTCATTTATTAGAGAAAGCTTTTATTATTATGAAGGTGCATGAAAATTGTAGTAAAAATCATGAATGTTTTTCGTGATGATTTTTCTGTTTTTTTGTTGAGGTATAATTGACATATGACATATTAGGTTCAGGTATACAATATAGCAATTCAATATTTGTGGATATTATGAAAGTTCACCACAATAAGTCTAACATCAATCACCATTCATACTTAGAATTTTTTTCTTGTAATGAGAACTTTTAAGACCTACTTTCTTAGCAACTTTTAAATATATAATACAGTATTATGAACTACAGTCATCATGCTGTACTGAATCATGACGTTTATGATTACTCTCAAGTGATAGAAACAAGTTGCAATTATTGCAATTAAGTAATTAAAATCCCTAGCTTTACTAAGTAATCATAACCATGATGTTGGTTTGGAGTTAAATCTTCTCCACTCTTCCCAATGAGTCATATTTATGTAGAACCTATTTTCTGCTAAGACAGGATATGATGAAGACTGGAGAGTTACCCCTTCTGCTGGTATGCTTATCATGTATTTTGACCATCACAGGATTGAGAATATGGGTAGAAAATAGGGAAAAACAAAGACTTCTTACTTTGTAGTAATTTTAAATGGCCTCAAGGCAAGGGTTTAATCCTAAATCTCATGGAGGACATTTTATGGTTTTGTAGAGACTCCTTACTGTTCCCTTCCACCTGCAACTTTAATTTCACAGACAATAAAGACTTTTAACCTCCAGCTTCTGCTCCATACACACTTCCTTAGGAGTTTCCTCATTCTTCCTTGTCATCTGAAGTTCTTTTTTTTTATTATTTTTTATTATTTTATGTTAATCACCATACATTACATCATTAGTTTTTGATGTAGTGTTCCATGATTCATTGTTTGCATATAACATCAGTGCTCCATGCAGAATGTGCCCTCTTTAATACCCATCACCAGGCTAACCCATCCTCCCACCCCCTCCCCTCTAGAACCCTCAGTTTGTTTTTCAGAGTCCATAGTCTCTCATGGTTCGTCTCCACCTCCAATTTCCCCCCCTTCATTTTTCCCTTCCTCCTATCTTTTTTTTTTAACATATAATGTATTATTTGTTTCAGAGGTATAGGTCTGTGATTCAACAGTCTTACACAATTCACAGCACTCACCATAGCACATACCCTCCCCAATATCTATCATCCAGCCACCCCATCCCTCCCACCCCCCCACCACTCCAGCAACCCTCAGTTTGTTTCCTGAGATTAAGAATTCCTCATATCAGTGAGGTCATATGATACATGTCTTTCTCTTATTGACTTATTTCACTCAGCATAATACCCTCCAGTTCCATCCACTTTATTGCAAATGGCAAGATTTCATTCTTTTTGATGGCTGCATAATATTCCATTGTGTGTGTATGTGTGTGTGTGTGTGTGTGTGTATATATCTATATATATATACATATATATACACCACCTCTTCTTTATCCATTCATCTGTCGATGGACATCTTGGCTCTTTCCACAGTTTGGCTATTGTGGACATTGCTGCTATAAACATAGGGGTGCACATACCCCTTCGGACCCCTACATTTGTATCTTTGGGGTAAAGTTCTTTGGGGATTGACCAAAAAATCCATCTTGTATGATTCATCTCAGTCCATGGCAAATACATTTGCTATGCTATTGATAATGCTCCTTCCTAAAACATTCTTTCTCTTTTTTTCTTTCTCTCTCCCTCCTTTTCTCTTTCCTTCTCTTCCTCCCTCTCTATCTTCCTCTCTTTCTTTCTCCCCAGTCCCTTCCATACTACTACATGCCAATAGTGGTAGAATCTAGTCTTCTATTTTTCAGGCATATGTATTGGACATAAGTCCCAAGGGTCTCATTGAATGTGGGAGATAAGTACCACTGTTTCTGAGTTGTGTCACTGTTGCCTTCTTGTTAAGTTTAAGGTGAGGGGTACACAGTCATCTCTCTCCTTGTGAATGTTTAAACTCATAACAAAGTGGAAACGGTCCTTACAAATATGTTTTCCAATAATTTTCTGCCACAAAATCTCTTCTTATACTTTGTATATGCTTAAAGTTAATGAAAGAATTCATGAGTCATCTAAATAGTTCTAACTTATTTTCTTTATTAATGTACATATTGGTTTACCTCCCGTCTCACTTTGATATATATATAATATATCTCTGGCACCATATGAAACTTTCAATTAAACATCATGTCATCCTATGATGATAATTCCTCTGTTTATCGTGTGTTTATCCAATCATTCGAAGTCATAGAAAATCACTGTGATGTGCTTGCTTGCACAATCGCACACTCCATGCTTGTGCAATTCATGATACCTTTATGTGTCTTGTATTAAATTACATTTTTAAGTAATATTGCCTTACCTTTAACTTAATTTTATTTTTAGAAATTTCAGTCATTTAAACATCTTGCTGTACATATGGACATTTTAGATCATTAAACCACTGGGAATTACCAATATTAGGTATATAAACAAAGAACATAAACTTATGATAGTCCAAGAAATGATTATAATTTTACTTCATTAATTCCAATATTATTCATTCATATATATGACACATTATACACTAAATGCTAAGCAGGAGGGCATGACTCTTTCCCAGGAAGCTTTTTTCCATGGTGCTATCGATGCCAGGCCACTTTGAAAATACATGATTTAATGTGTTGCAATGGAAAAAGATGGTTCTGTGAAGCTTTCATCATTTTGTGAACGTTACTTAAGGTATACAAATCTGAATAGAATCTCTATAGTGAAGGGAACAAAAGTCCAAGGAGAATATTAAGTATTTCCCATCTTACTTGAGATAAGAGCAAGTTTGGGCATTACCCTTGGATAAGCTTAATCAGCCTGTTTGTCATTGTTGCTGGCTCAATTTTTTTCATCTTTCAGACAGAATAGTTTCTATTTTCCTAAAATATATTTATGTGTGAGACGACTCTAGCAAACTATATCCATACTTTGCTGGAGAAGAATTCCCTAGTTTACAAAATGCATTTGTTCTTTTTTGGCATGGAAATAAACGGAGATCCACCCCCAAATAGGAGGTATAGATATTCCAAATAGAAGGATTTTTCTGCAGAAGACAGTATTTATTAGTCTAGTTTGTTTAATACAAAAATTTGAGTAAAATCTTGATGCATTTATGACATTTTGACATTCTGGCCATTTTGTACATATTAAAAATAAACGAGTAAGCAATCAATTTGTTGGTGGTAGGTGTTCTTTTAAGCAATTGCAAATTTATTAACAATGGCATATGGCAGATATGAATATTTAACAATCGGTGAAAGTAAATTGAGGTATTTTTTAATGAATATGAAAATTACACTCACTTTAGATGATAAAGAAGAAAAATGAAGTAAAGCCTGAATGAAATGGTATCTAAAGTGATGCTTTTAACAAGATTAGAATATTACTGAATTATGAAACACATATGGCAATTGTCACTAACCTTAAAGTGCTATCAATCTGTAACCAAGTAAGTCACTGAAGAAATGTAAATTCAATACTTTTAAAAGGATCATCTAACTTATATATGCTTTAGCACACTGATGCACCTAAACTTTTAAGAAATTTAAATATAAAAGTATAATTATTTGTAAGTGATTAGATTTGGAAACTTCTGGATTCTTACAGAATATGAATCATTTTAACTAATGATTTTGTTTGTGAAATATAAAACCTCTTTTTTTTTGCTAATTTCAACTTTGTTCTAAAAGAAAAATTGTAAATGACGAGCTTTTCATCATGGTAATATCTTCAGTTTATCAATTAATGACTTTTCCTACTGTTAGGTACCAAATACATTTTAGGCAGTAGCTAATGAGTCAATAGTTCAGCTGTTCTACATATTGAAAATATAAAAGTAAATAAGTAGTTTTAATTAATGAGGGGGAACCACTTAATCACTGAGTTGTCAATCAAAGTTACTGTTAGGTCAATGGGCATGATGTGTCTGGTGCTATGGATACAAAGACAGGGGAATGCAAACACTTCTTTGGGTACTCTTTCTTTCTTGAAGATTTTCCACCCTTTCCAATTTTATATAATTGCATAGTTCCTTTCTCTTACATCAAATGTTCTTATGTCTATAATAGACTTATAATGAATAGCAAATATTGCTACCTTATTACCTTAAAGGAAATCTGAGATTCATGCAAGGAAATTTATGAAAAATACACTTTTCTTTCAAAGAAATCAAAGACAATAGTCTGATAGTCAGAGTTATCAATTTCAGCAATTTCACATGCAGCTGTAGTCAAGGAGATGAATCACTTTATTACTGCCCAAGATAACTTATTCCTTTTTCAAATTTGTGGGGAATTTCAGAGTAGAGCTCTAAAATCCAACCTCGCATATAATGATCCTATACACATTGTTAGCACTTAGTCTCAAGACTCCTTCAAGTTCTAGTAAATTGTCCTTCAGGTAAAAAATGAATCCTAATTCTTCATGCATATAGGCATTATAATTATCTTCTTCATATGTTTTAGTTTTATAAATACTTTCAGTTGTTCCCAATAGCCACGTATCTCTAGATGCCCAGTTAAATTGCTAAAGGGATTTACATACAGAAGCTCTTGGTAGAACTGTGCTGTAAAACTTACTTTGATTTATATTTAAGTCTAGAATAAATTATTTCCTTTTCAATACACAGGCAGCTTCAGGCTATAAAAGTGTTGGAAGAAGAGTGCAGGGGGAAATTTTCTCTATATTTTCCTTACTTGTGACAGTCAAGATTGATTCTTTTTGTTTGTTTGTTTCTTTGTTCTAAAATGTTAAATAACAGCTGAATTGAATTTAATTTTTATATTTACTTTTCAAGTAAATTTTAAACTCTTAATATGTATAAAGTAAAAAACAATCAACATACAAAAGAGATAAATTAATTATCTAGAATCTTCACAGGTATAACCTGCTTCAAAGTTATATCATGGTACAATTCATGGAAGTCTAATTTATAGGATGTTCTAGGGAGAAGTTTTGAAGGAATGTAAGCTCCTTCCATCAAGATTAACCTTGATGAACTTAGGTAAATGAGAGAAAATCATGTAAGAGACAATTTATAAAAATATTAGAAACCTTTAGGGAAGTGGGAGTTCTTAGGAACTAATCTGTGTGTGTGTGTGTGTGTGTGTTTGTGTGTGTCTGTGTGTGTGTGTCTGTGTGGTGGGGGAGAGTGTTCACGGCTGCCACCTTGGGTGAAACACATCTGGAACAGCAGTCAGAGTATTCAGTGAAGGGAATTCTTGAAGGTTGATCCTGCCCACTTCCCTATACCATCATTGTCTTCTAATAATAATTTCCTGTCTTTTTGCAGAAAATGGAAATAGCTAATCAGGACTTCCATATGAAAATAGCTATTCAGGCGTTCCATATATGAAATATAAATCAAGGTAAGTTTTACAGCATAGTTCTACCAAGAGCTATCAGGCAGGGTAAACCCTGCTGGAATGAACAGTTTTGAAAACATTTGAATGTGACTGATCAGACTGACTTGAGTTCTTGTTCTACAGGCCATTATCTTTCCTTTCCCTTCAGAGATACTGGTTATGTCAGATGTCATCATAATCAATTCACAGAGAAATTTCATAGTTAATTCAAGTATAAAAATGTATTAAATACAAATAGAAAAAGAAAAAGAAATGAATGGCATACCTGGGTGGCTCAGTCGTTAAGCATCTGCCTTCGGCTCAGGTCATGATCCCAGGTCCTGGGAACGAGCCCCGCATCAGCTCCCTGCTCAGCAGGAAAACGGGCTTCTCCCTCTCCCACTCCCCCTCCTTGTGTTCCCTCCCTCGCTGTGTCTCTCTCTGTCAGATAAATAAAATTCAGCAAACTGAATCCAACAGTACATTAAAAGAATTATTCCCCACGATCAAATGGGAGTTATTCCTGGACTACATGCATGGTTCAATATTTGTAAATCAATTGATGTGATACACTACACTAATAAAACAAAGGACAAGAACTGAATGATCCTCTCAATAGATGCAGAAAAGCATTTGACAGGGCGCCTGGGTGGCTCAGTCGTTAAGTGTCTGCCTTCGGCTCAGGTCATGATCTCAGGGTCCTGGGATCGAGCCCCACATCAGGCTCCCTGCTCCACGGGAAGCCTGCTTCTCCCTCTCCCACTCCCCCTGCTTGTGTTCCCTCTCTCACTGTGTCTCTCTCTGTCAAATAAATAAATAAAATCTTTAAAAAAAAAAGCATTTGACAAAATTCAGCATCCAATCTTGATAAAAACCCTCAAAAAATTAGGGATAGATGGAATATACCTCAACATCATAAAGGCCATATATGAAAGACCCACTGCTAATTTCATCCTCAAGGGGGAAAAACTGAGGGGTTTTCCCCTACAGTCAGGAACAAGACAGGGATGTCAACTCTCACCATGACTATTTAACATAGTACTGGAAGTCTTAGTCTCAGCAATCAGAGAGCAAAAAGAAATAAAAGGCATCCAAATTGGCAAGGAAGGAGTCAAACTTTCACTATTTGCAGACAACATGATACTCTATGTAGGAAACCCAAAAGACTCCACCAAAAAATTGCTAGAATACGTGAATTCATTAAAGTCATTGGATACAAAATCAATGTACACGAATCTGTTGCATTTCTATACACCAATAATGAAACAGCAGAAAAAGAAATCAAGGAATCAATCCCATTTACAATTGCAACAAAAACTGTAAGATACCTACTAATAAAGCTAACCAAAGGGGTAAGAGACCTGTACTCTGAAAACTATAACATCCATTTCTTTTATTAAAGATCCAGATGCAAGAGAGGAAAACTTGGTGTAGATAAAAATGCTTCAAACAGGAATTGTTCCTAGAAAAGAGGTAGAAATCAAGGAAGCTGGGGAATCCAAAACAAATGGTCTTTCTGCAGTTCCCGGCTGTCGCACTTCCAGGATAGTGGGAACATTAGAGCCAGGTAGGACTTCTAAATTCAGTTGAGTTGTGCCAAGCTTACAAAAAGGCCTGAGGAAACAGAAAGGGTAAGAGGCTTTTTGTCTTTTTTTCAATGGCCTGTTGAATTTGAGTTAAATGAAAACTCTGACAATTGGGTGTTGATTTTTGTGTTATTGTGTCACAGCTACCATTGAATATTCTCAGTTACATCCCCAGGGATGTAACTGAGCTGAACAGGAACAATGATGGTCAGCAGCACTGGGCAATCAGAACCTCTGCAAGTGTTCTGAATGTTCTTCCTTTTACCTCCTTTGCTACCTCCACAGCCTGCTAGATAAGGAAGGATAAACGACCCAGCTTCTTCACAAAGGGCTCTCTCCTTTAGGAATTTTAGCAAAGTAAAATCTTGCATATTGTCAGGGATACGATGTCTACAAAAACAAAGAATATGGAATAGATGCCAAAGGCTTTAGAAATAGGAGGATGATAGTGGAGTGAAGGGGGAGAAAAGCTGTCTTTGCTGAGTTTCCCTGAAAAAGTAGCTAAAATATAATGTAGGGATATGGGAAAATTATTAAAAAGGATATAATCCAGAGTGTTAGGAATGTCTCACTCATGTTTTAAATTTCATATGCTATGAAATGCACGCACAAAATCTCCTTCCTTGCAAGCAACAGTATCCTAAAGACTTCAAAATGTGCAATAGTTTAGAAAGCTGATTTATTTCAAATTATTATTCAAAAGGTCAGAGAATACAATACTTAGTTGTGAACAAGCCTTAGTAACACAAAATTCCATTGGAAAAATTAAGCAACTTCCTCCATAAATATATTCTTAAACATATAATGGGGCATGGTAAGTAAAATGGGATATTTGATTAAAAATGTGAGAAATCTGGGGCACCTGGGTGGCTCAGATGGTTAAGCGTCAGCCTTTGGCTTGGGACATGATCCCAGGGTCCTGGGATTGAGCCCCACATCGGGCTCCCTGCTCAGCGGGAAGCCTGCTTCTCCCTCTCCCTCTGCCTGCTTCTTCTTCTGCTTGTATACTTTGTCTCTCTGTCAAAAATAAATAAAATCTTTAAAAAAAAAGTGAGAAATCTAAAAACTTTAAATTGTATCATTTTCAAACTGCTTATTACACTATAATAAAATGGTCTTAGAAGAATTTAATCATATTGTTATACACATTAGATTGCTGTAAGTCACTTATTTTTGTTTTGTTGTGATTGTTTTATAACCACCCCAACATTCTTGATTAGAACTAACAGATCTAGGGGTGCCTGGGTGGCTTAGTTGGTTAAGCATCTGACTCTTGATTTTGGCTCAGATCATGATCTCAGGGTTTTGAGATGGATCCCCTTGTCAGGCTCCATGCTCCGGGGGAATCTCCTTGAGATTCTCTTCATCTCCCTCTGCCCCATCCCCCAAATTCTTTCTTTCTCTCTCTCTCTAAAATAAATAAATAAACCTTAAAAAAAAAAAAGAACTAACAAATCTAAGTGATCAGGGCTGAGATTAATGGGAGTATCTAAATGACGACTTGAAATCTGCAGAGTAGAGTGAATTTCTATGAATGTTTATCCAAAATTCAAGTTACAGGGATTAATATTTTGATTCACTTTGATTTGAGGCTATGAATTCTGATCTGTGATGAAAAATTAGACAAATTCCTTCTCCCTTCTTGGGCTGTTTTACCTGGATATATTTAATTTAATGTAATTTCCTTTCTGGGCATAAATGCAAAACACTGAATTTATAACATATTTTTAACCCATTTTCAGATTTAAGAAGGTTAAGAATTCTCTTTTCCTGGAAGTATCTTTGATAACATATTGATACTGCTTCTACTTTCTTTTCATTCTCTTTCTTTTTGGGTATTTGGATTATATTGTCCCCTCTACACCCTGACGTAGGGGTTATTTCTATCTTCTGAATAACATGTTGTAGCTTTCATCTACAAATGTTACTTTTCTCTTTGTCACATGAGCTAAGATAGACTTAACCTATCTATATCCAAACAAAGCCATTATCTCAGCAACAATAATTAAAAACATTTAATTAGTCAAATGCAAATAAAAACTTTTTAAGAAAATATTCTTTATGCCAGAAGGACAGTGATGCTTAAGTTGTAGTTCTGGTTATACATTTTTAGGAATTTATGTCATGAGTATTGAGAAAATAAATTGAATTGCTAATCTTTGAGTGTTAGTCTACATCTTTAGTTGAGAGTCAGATGAATATTTTGACTTTTTAATAGGTCTATGATACAATAAGAACCTATATATAAAGAGACAATTCAAGGATCTTGAACGTATTTATGACAAGAAAAATGTTTTTTTTTTCCTAAATATTTCTTTGGCATTATTCAAGTAGCTCCTGCCATTTTGCCCCAGAAATTGAATGGTAAATTCTTTCAATTTACAGAGAGCTATATATAAACACATTATTCTTTTTAATTAGAGAGATACTTTTTTAATTTAAATTCAATTACTAAAAATACAGTGTATTATTAGTTTCAGAGGAAGAGGTCTGTGATTCATCAGTCTTATATAATACCCAGCGCTCATTACATCATGTGCCCTCCTTAATGTCCATCACCCAGTTACCCCGTCCCCCAACCCCCTCCCCTCTAGCAACCCTGTTTGTTTCCTATGATTAAGAGTCTCTTATGGTTTGTCTCCCTCTCTGATTTCATCATTTTATTTTTTCCTCTCTTCCCCTATGAACCTCTGTTTTGTTTCTTAAATTCCACCTGTGAGTGAGATCATATGGTAATTGTCTCTCTGACTGACTTATTTTACTTAGCATAATACCCTCTAATTCCATCCACATCTTTGCAAATGGCAAGATTTCATTTTTTGATGGCTGAGTAGTATTCCATTGTGTATGTATATATACACACACACATATATATATATACACATCTTCTTTATCGATTCATCTGTCAATGGATGTCTGGGCTCTTTCCATAGTTTGGCTATTGTGGACATTGCTGCTATAAACATTCGGGTGTAGGTACCCTTTTGGATCACTACATATGTATCTTTGGGGTAAATGCCCAGTAGTGCAATTGCTGGGTCATAGGGTAGCTCTATTTTCAACTTTTTGAGGAACCTCCATACTGTTTTCCAGAGTGGCTGGACCAGCTTGCATTCCCACCAACAGTGTAAGAGGGTTCCCCTGTTTCCACATCCTTGCCAACATATGTCATATAAACACATTAATTATTTTGGCTAGGTGACTCTTGTGCCACGAGGTAAGACATCAGCATAATTGAGTTCTGCAACTAGTTCATTTCTTTTCTTTTTTTTTTTAAAGATTTTATTTATCTGACAGAGAGAGACACAGCGAGGGAGGGAACACAAGGAGGGGGAGTGGGAGAGGGAGAAGCCCGTTTTCCTGCTGAGCAGGGAGCTGATGCGGGGCTCGTTCCCAGGACCTGGGATCATGACCTGAGCCGAAGGCAGATGCTTAACGACTGAGCCACCCAGGTATGCCATTCATTTCTTTTTCTTTTTCTATTTGTATTTAATACATTTTTATACTTGAATTAACTATGAAATTTCTCTGTGAATTGATTATGATGACATCTGACCATCTCTCTGCAGTGATTCTAATAATCTCTTGTGTCTGCATAAGAATTGAGCCAATACTTCATAAGCAATATTTTGAAGCTTCAAAGTATACTGTAATTACCTTAATTGTTTACATATCATCATGTGTTATGTGCCTGTGTCCCTGTTATGTGGAACACCCAGATAACAAATATATCCCTGTGGACATCTGAAATTGGCTTCCACATCAGAGTGCCCTCCTGGGAAGGAGACCAAAGAGCTGACATGTCCACAGGTAACCAGGAGGGTTAGACTAATTTAAGAGAGAAAAAGCATAATCATCTCCTCCCAAACTAGAAAAACAATCCATCATGGAAAGCTCCAACAGTCAGGGGTGAGAGTCTTTGCAAAAAACACAAACTGGTCAGAGGCAAAAAGGGACCGATTGCTTTCCTCTAGCACGTATGGGCAGGTGGAACAATATGGGAAGCATTCCCACTGAACACCTTCCGAGCAGATGCAGGAGGCCAGCAAATCAGCCTCGGCTTAACCAGAGTGCTGGCTGAAGAGTCATTGTCAGGGTGCATGGGATCAAGGAGAGAGGTTAATATGCAGGTTAACTGTGTCCTGGTCCCTAGACTAAGGAGAGTGCTTTCCTCTGCAGGCTCTATTCCTTTCCACCCTCCTTGTTGTTCCTTTTTTTTCTTTAAATTTTTTATTGTTATGTTAATCACCATACATTACATCATTAGTTTTTGATGTAGTGTTCCATGATTCATTGTTTGTGCATAACACCCAGTGCTCCACGCAGAATGTGCCCTCTTTAATACCCATCACCAGGCTAACCCATACCCCCACCTCCCTCCCCTCTAGAACCCTCAGTTTGTTTTTTCAGTCTATCGCCTCTCATGGTTCATCTCCCCCTCCAATTTACACCCCTACATTCTTTCCCTCCTGCTATCTTCTTCTTTTTTTTTTTCTTAGCATATATTGCATTATTTGTTTCAGAGGTAAAAATCTCTGATTCAACAGTCTTGCACAATTCACAGCGCTCACCATAGCACATACTCTCACCAATGTCTATCACCCAGCCACCCCAGCCCACCCACACCCCCACCACACCAGCAACCCTTAGTTTGTTTCCTGAGATTAGGAATTCCTCATATCAGTGAGGTCATATGATACATGTCTTTCTCTGATTGACTTATTTCACTCAGCATAATACCCTCCAGTTCCATCCACATCGTTGTAAATGGCAAGAGCTCATTCCTTTTGACGGCTGCATAATATTCCATTGTGTATATATACCACTTCTTCTTTATCCATTCATCTGTCGATGGACATCTTGGCTCTTTCCACAGTTTGGCTATTGTGGACATTGCTGCTATAAACATTGGGGTGCACGTACCCCTTCGGATCCCTACATTTGCATCTTTGTGGTAAATACCCAGTAGTGCAATTGCTGGATCGTATGGTAGCTCTATTTTCAACTGTTTGAGAAACCTCCATACTGTTTTCCAGAGTGGTTGCACCAGCTTGCATTCCCACCAACAGTATAGGAGGGTTCCCCATTCTTCACATCCCCGCCAACATCTGTCGTTTCCTCACTTGTTAATTTTAGCCATTCTGACTGGTGTGAGGTGGTATCTCATTGAGGTTTTGATTTGGATTTCCCTGATGCCGAGCGATGTCCCCTTTTTCATGTGTCTGTTGGCCATTTGATTTCTTCTTTGGAAAAATGTCTGTTCATGTCTTCTGCCCATTTCTTGATTGGATTATTTGTTCTTTGGGTGTTGAGTTTGATAAGTTTTTTATAGATTTTGGATACTAGCCCTTTATCTGATATGTCATTTGCAAATATTTTCTCCCATTCTGTCGGTTGTCTTTTGGTGTTGTTGACTGTTTCTTTTGCTGTGCAAAAGCTTTTTATCTTGATGAAATCCCAAGAGTTCATTTTTGCCCTTGCTTCCCTTGCCTTTGGTGATGTTTCTTGGAAGAAGTTGCTGTGGCTGAGGTCAAAGAAGTTGCTACCTGTGTTCTCTTTTAGGATTTTTATGGACTCCTGGCTCACGTGTAGGTCTTTCAACCATTTGGAGTCTATTTTTGTGTGTGGTGTAAGGAAATGGTCCAATTTCATTCTTCTGCATGTGGCTGTCCAATTTTCCCAACACCATTTGTTGAAGAGAATATCTTTTCTCCACTGGACATTCTTTCTTGCTTTGTGAAAGATTAGTTGACCATAGAGTTGAGGGTCAATTTCTGGGCTCTCTATTCTGTTCCATTGATCTATGTGTCTGTTTTTGTGCCAATACCATACGGTCTTCATGATGACAGTTTTGTAATAGAGCTGGAAGTCCGGAATTGTGATGCTACCAGCTTTGCTTTGCTTTTTCAACATTTCTCTGGTTATTCAGGGTCCCTTCTGGTTCCATACAAATTTTAGGATTATTTGTTCCATTTCTTTGAAAAAAGTGGATGGTATTTTGATGGGGATTGCATTGAATGTGTAGATTGCTCTAGATAGCATTGACATCTTCACAATATTTTTTCTTCCAATCCATGAGCATGGAACGTTTTTCCATTTCTTTGTGTCTTCCTGAATTTCTTTCATGAGTATTTTATAGTTTTCTGAGTACAGATCCTTTGCCTCTTTGGTTCGATTTATTCCTAGGGATCTTATGGTTTTGGGTGCAATTATAAATGGGATCGACTCCTTAATTTCTCTCTCCTCTGTCTTGTTGTTGGTGTATAGGAATGCCACTGATTTCTGTGTGTTGATTTTATATCCTGCTACTTTACTGAATTCCTGTATGAGTTCTAGCAGTTTTGGGGTGGAGTCTTTTGGGTTTTCCACATACAGTATCATATCATCTGCAAAGAGTGAGAGTTGGACTTCCTCTTTGCTGATTTGGATGCCTTTGATTTCTTTTTGTTGTCTGATTGCTGTGGCTAGGACTTCTAATGCTATGTTGAATAGCAGTGGTGAGAGTGGACATCCCTGACGCGTTCCTGACCTTAGGGGAAAAGCTCTCAGCTTTTCCCCATTGAGAATGATATTCGCTGTAGGTTTTTCATAGATGGATTTTATGATACTGAGGTATGTACCCTCTATCCCTATACTCTGAAGAGTTTTGATCAAGAAAGGATGCTGTACTTTGTCAAATGCTTTTTCTGCATCTATTGAGAGGATCATGTGATTCTTGTTCTTTCTTTTGTTAATGTATTGTATCACGTTGATTGATTTACGTATGTTGAAAAGCTTTGCAGCCCAGGGATAAATCCCACTTGGTCATGGTGAATAATCCTTTTAATGTACTGTTGGATCCTATTGGCTAGTATTTTGGTGAGAAATTTTGCATCTATGTTCATCAAGGATATTGGTCTGTAATTCTCCTTTTTGATGGGGGCTTTGTCTGGTTTTGGGATCAAGGTAATGGTGGCCTCATAAGAGGAGTTTGGAAGTTTTCCTTCCATTTCTATTTTTTGGAACAGTTTCAGGAGAATAGGTATTAATTCTTCTTTAAATGTCTGATAGAATTCACCTGGGAAGCCAACTGGCACTGGGCTTTTGTTTGTTGGAAGATTTGTGATGACTGCTTCAATTTCCTTAGTGGTTATAGGTCTGTTCAGGTTTTCTATTTCTTCCTGGTTCAATTTTGGTAGTTGATATATCTCTAGGAATGTACCCATTTCTTCCAGGTTATCTAATTTGCTGGCATAGAGTTGCTCATGACATGTTCTTATAATTGTTTGTATTTCTTTGTTGTTGGTTGTGATCTCTCCTCTTTCATTCATGATTTTGTTGATTTGGGTCATTTCTCTTTTCTTTTTGATAAGTCTGGCCAGGGGTTTATCAATCTTGTTAATTCTTTCAAAGAACCAGCTCCTAGTTTTGTTGATCTGTTCTACTCTTCTTTTGGTTTCTATTTCATTGATTTCTGCTCTGATCTTTATTTTTTCTCTTCTCCTGCTGGGTTTAGGCTTTATTTGCTGTTCTTTCTCCAGCTCCTTAGGTGTAGGGTTAGGTTGTGTATTTGAGACTTTCTTGTTTCTTGAGAAAGGCTTGTATTGCTATATACTTCCCTCTCAGGACTGCCTTTGCTGTATCCCAAAGATTTTGAACAGTTGTGTTTTCATTTTCATTGGTTTCCAAGAATTTTTTTAATTCTTTTTTAATTTCCTGATTGACCCCTTCATTCTTTAGTAGGATGATCTTTAGCCTCCATGTATTTGAGTTCTTTCTGACATTCCTCTTGTGATTGAGTTCCAGTTTCAAAGCATTGTGGTCAGAAAATGTGCAGGGAATAATCCCAATCTTTTGGTACCAGTTGAGATCTGATTTGTGATTCGGATGTGATCAAATCTGGAGAATGTTCCATGGGCACTAGAGAAGAATGTGTATTCCGTTGCTTTGGGATGGAATGTTCTGAATATGTCTCGGAAATCCATTTGGTCCAGTGTGTCATTTAAAGTCTTCATTTCCTTGTTGATCTTTTGCTTAGATGATCTGTGCATTTCAGTGAGGGGGGTGTTAATGTCCCCCACTATTATTGTATTGTTGTCAAAGTGTTTCTTTGCTTTTGTTATTAATTGCCTTATATAATTGGCTGCTCCCATGTTAGGGGCATAGATATTTACAATTGTTAGATCTTCTTGTTGGATAGACCCTTTAAGTAGGATATAGTGTCCTTCCTCATCTCTTATTACACTCTTTGGTTTAAAACCTAATTTGTCTGATAGAAGGATTGCCACCCCAGCTTTCTTTTGGTGTCCTTTAGCATGGTAAATGGTTTTCCACCCCCTCACTTTCAATCTGGGGGTGTCTTTGGGTCTAAAATGAGTCTCTTGCAGACAGCATATCAATGGGTCTTGTTTTTTAATCCAATCTGATAGCCTGTGTCGTTTGATTGGGGCATTTAGCCCATTTACATTCAGGGTAACTATTGAAAGATATGAATTTAATGCCATTGTATTGCCTGTAAGGTGACTGTTACTGTATATTGTCTGTGTTCCTTTCTGGTCTATGCTGCTTTTAGGCTCTCTCTTTGCTTAGAGGACCCCTTTCAAGATTTCTTGGAGGGCTGGTTTCGTGTTTGCAAATTCCTTTAGTTTTTGTTTGTCCTGGAAGCTTTTTATCTCTCCTTCTATTTTCAATGACAGCCTAGCTGGATGTAATATTCTTGGCTACATATTTTTCTCATTTAGTGCTCTGAAGATATCATGCCAGTCCTTTGTGGCCTGCCAGTCCTCTCTGGATAGGTCTGTTCCCAATCTAATGTTTCTACCATTGTAGGTTACATATCTCTTTCCAGAGCTGCTTTCAAGATTTTCTCTCTGTCTCTGACACTCATAAGTTTTACTATTAGATGTTGGGGTGTTGACCTATTTTTACTGATTTTGAGAGTGGTTTTCTTTGCCTCCTGGATTTTGATGCCTGCTTCCTTCCCCACATTAGGGAAGTTCTCTGCTATTATTTGCTCCAATATACCTTCTGCCCCCCCTTTCTTCTTCTTCTGGGATCCCAATAATTCTAATGTTATTTTGTCTTATCGTATTGCTTATCTCTTGAATTCTGCCCTCGTGATCCAGTAGTTGTTTATCTCTCTTTTCCTCAGCTTCTTTATTTTCCATCATTTGGTCTTCTATGTCGCTAATTCTCTCTTCTGCCTCATTTACCCTAGCAGTTAGTGACCCCATTTTTGATTGCACTTCATTAATAACCTTTTTGATTTCAACTTGGTTAGATTTTAGTTCTTTTATTTCTCTAGGAAGGGTTTCTCTAATAACTTCCATGCTTTTTTCAAGCCCACCTAGGAACTTTAAAATCATGATTGTGAACTCTAGGTCCAACATCGTACTAATGTCCTACCTCTTGTTCTTTTTGTTGAGGTTATTTTTTTCGTTTTGTCATTTTGTCCAGACGAGAATAGATGAATGAGAGAACAAAATGCTAACAGGTTAACAACGTCCCCAGACAATATACTCTAAACAAATCAGAAAAGACCTGAAACCAGGGGAAAAGAAAGGGTAAGAAAGAAAAAAGAAAGAGAAAAATAAACAAAAAGATAAAAACAAAAACAAAACAAAACAAAAATCCAGAATATGATCAAATACGATCAGGCTAGTGCATAGATCAGTACCACACACTAGATATTGGGTGTATTTTGGTCTGTTAGAAGAAAGTGCCTCCTAAAATTTTAAAGAAAGAAAGGCTTATATATGTACAAAATAAGGGTTGATACAATGAAAGGATGGAATATGACTGCAAAGATGAAAATTATAAAAAAATTTAAAAAAGGAATTGATAAGGTGCTTGAAAAAAAGAATGGATAAAAAAAAGAAAGAAAAAAATATAAAAAGGGGAGAGAATGTGATCAGGCAGGAGACTAGAACAAAGCCATATGCTAGAGATTTAGGATATATTTTGATATGTTAGAAGAAACTGTATCTCAAAATTTTAAAGAGAGAATATCATAAATAAGGGTAACTACTATGAAGGGATAGAGTATGACTCTAAAAATGAAAAATAAAAATGTTTTTTTAAAAAAGGGATTGATAAGATGTTGGTTGAAAAAGGGAAAAAGAAAAATTCAAAAAAAAAAAACAGTTTAAAAATACTAACTTTTAAAGACTAATGAATCATGGTAAAAAAGCCATGAATTCTATGTGCAGTATCCCCTAGTGCTGGAGTTCTCCCGTTCTCATTGATCAGTAAACTTAGTCTTGGCTGACTGTTCGTGCTGATTTCTGGGATAGGGGCCTGTTGCCGTGGTTCCCACATGTCTTTGCCGGAGGCGGAATTGCCCTGCCCTTGCCCAGTCCAGGCTAAGTAATCTGCTCGGGTTTGCCCTCGGGAGCTTTCGTTCCCTGCAAGCTTTCCCTACAGCTTTGGAGGATGAGAGTGTAAATGGTGGCCTCCCAATCTCTGCCCTAAAGGAGCTGAGAACTTGGGACCCCGCTCCCCAGTGTGCCCCCAGAGAAAAGCAGTCAGTCACTCCCATCTCCCGGTCTCCGGCCACACTCCATGCTCACCTGGCCTGTGACCGAGCATTTCTATCTCTGGCACCTGACTCGGTGTGGAGTCTCCAAACCCAGCAGATCCCTGTGGTGGGCTCCCTCACCGCTCCTCGCAGGGGAGGAAGGGGAGTCTCCCTGGCTCTGCCACTTGTTGGGTCCCTGCTAGAGGAGCAGTGCCCTGAATGTCACCAATCACAGTTTATGGCAACCCCGAGCTGAGAGCCCATTCCTTGGCTCCGTCTCTGCAGCCAGATTCCCTGCTCTGATACTCAGGAGCTCTGCCACACTCAGGCACCCCCAGTCTTTCTGTGACCCCGAAGGTCCTGAGACCACCCTGTCCTGCGAGGGTTCCACCCCCCGCTTAGCCACTGGAGTGATGTCCCTCAGCGGAGCCGACTTCTAAAGTTTCCAATTTTGTGCTCTGCGGCTCTATCACTTGCCCGAAGCGGCCGATGGAGGCCCCCTCCCCCGCCGTCTATCCTCCCGTATATCACCTCAGATTCACTTCTCTGCACGTCCTACCTTCCAGAAGGTGGTCGCTTTTCTGTTCAGAGAGTTGTTGCTATTCTTTTCTTCAATCTCCTGTTGTGTTTGTAGGAGTTCAGAATGGTTTGATCCCTATTCAGCTGAATTCCTGAGACCAGACAAAATCCAGGTCTCCTACTCCTCCACCATCTTGCTCTGCCTCCCTGCAACAATTTTTTTAAAAGTATGTAAAACTGTCAATTACTATGTAAGAGAGTTTTTTTTTTTTTAAGATTTTATTTATTTGTCAGAAGCACAAGCAGGGGGACTGGCCTTCAGAGCAGGCAGAGGGAGAAGCAGGCTTCCCACTGAGCAGGGAGCCGGATGTGGGCCTCGATCCCAGGACCTTGGGATCATTATCAGAGCTGAGGGCAGATGCTTAACCGACTGAGCCACCCAGGCGTACCTGTAAGAGAGTTTTTAAAAGAGTACAGTGCCTTTAGCTGATATTATAATGTATATAATATATATACATATATCTAGATATCAATATGGAGTCTATTTCTTTTATTATAAGGATATTGGACTTTTTATTGTTATTGTTTTATTCACTGCTATATCCCCCAATTTTAAACAATTCTTGGTGTTCAATAATATGTTATATTAATGGAGGGTGAATCAATTATTTAACCATGTGTATCTGCTAACATCCTCCAGCAGAGTTACAGAATAAGGAAACTTAAGTTGATGGTAACAAAATGAGAAGCACTAGCTTAGTTTTCCCCAACCTAAGACTGCTGAGATATCCATGCTGAAATGAGGTGGAGAATGAAGAATTAATACATAAAGAAGCAGAGGACAGCTTTTCTATAAGGAGATTCACAGACCCCAAAGGTACCAGCCTCTGTTTCAAACTTACCCCTTTCCCTCTTCCAGGGAACACTTGATATCATAGTCTCCAAATGTGTTGGTATGTGAGCCCTGCCTAACCTGTGGTGGATGACTTTGGCCACCTTTCTTAACTTCCGTGAGTCTCACTTCTCTCTCAGTTACAAAACAGGGATAATGATAATGATAGGGCCTACCCCCTAAATGCTACTTGAGGATTAAATAAGAAAGAAAAGCACTTAGCATAGTAGTTGTCATGGAGAGAGTGCTGAAAAAATGACTGTAGATAGATCGATAGATTTACTTGGCAGCATAAAATACATAATAGATCAGTAAATCATGCAAATCGGAAAACATATGGGAGATTCAGAAAGGGGTAATAGTATTCCTAAAAGACAGGAAGAACATGATGACAGAGTGTAATAGAGACCCAAGAAACATTTAGTGAGCAATTGTGCATGTCATGAGCACCATAGTGGAGCCTGGCCTCCCCATTTAGAGTTAAAGGAAAATAATTGCTGCTCTTGAGAAAGTAGGCAGTCACCAGGGCAGTGATTTTTGGCCTGGAATGTATTGAAGTGAAGAAAGTAGGGACTAGAGTCATGTTTTAATGTCTTAAACTTATGAATCAGGTACTCTGAAATGTGCCAGATTTGATTCTATGCAGTTCACAGCTGAGAATCCATTTCATTTTCATATAACCCTATGAGGTAGGATTATTAGTAGTACCCGTATTTTACAATGGGAGAACTGAGGTCTGGAGGGACTAAGTGACGTGCCCAGGGTCACACAGCTGGTGACAGAGGAGCTGGGGTTTTGACATCTGGCTATTTAGCTATGGAGTTCAGAGTCTCTGTCACACTGGTGTGCTGTGGCTTTTGTTGAAATACCAAATACCACAACTGGGTTTCTAGACCAGGAACAATTGCTGTTGGTAATGAATTATATTGTGTTCCTTCAAAATTTATTTTGCCTCTCATCATGACTGAGTTTAGAGGTAATGGACAGAGGTGAATGTACTTTAAAAGCCAAATGTCTCAGCTGGGTAGAGAGCATGTTTCAAGAATCTGGGAACAGTGCAGGACAAGAGAAATATATGATCAGGCCCCTGAAGATTATTATTTCATTATATAGGTAATTCTATATTTCCAAATCACAAATAACTATACATAATATATGTTCTCTATATTAGCAAGTATTGTGTGTGTGTGTTTTAGTAACTGCTAGCATTTTCTATCATGAATATTTTTGTTAATGGTCACAGTTTATAATTACCTTATGGCCTTTCATGAGCTGTGCACAATTGTACCAAAGTCATACATACGAAAAACAGAATTAAATGAATTCAAATTTATTTGAAAAAGTCAGTTGCATAGCAACAGCATGAAATTCCTGCCTACTATCATTCACTAGAAACTGATCATTGTTTTCTGTGCATTCATGATTATATAAGAAGACATATTAGAACCCCATATCAAAACCCCAAATGCGTTCATTTCTGTGAGTCCCACGACTAACCAGAAGTATTAAACTCTGTCTTTGGCGGCCTGTTGTCCGTTCTATTTCCCTCTACCCAGAATCTAGGCAATGTCTGAGATGAGGAAAGAAATGAGGCATATATTGTTAAGTATGCATTTAAAATGCGATTACAAAAAATCCTGAATCCAGCCTTCACATCATGTGACTTTTTACCTTATGCCCTGTCTTTTCTCTGTGTAGCAAACGTGATGCTTTTCTAGGAATTGTTTAGGAACTGAACCTATCCTTACATCCTAAACCAAGTGTCAGGTGTGGTTCCTTTTCCAACCTATAAAATATTAAAATAGTTTCTTATTCTATCTAACATAATCCCTTCTTTAAAACATAAAATTCTGGAGTATAACATACATGCGAAAAAATACACAGATCACAAATACTCAGCTCAATAGATTTTCAAAGGGAATGTACCCTGGAACTACAAGCTTGGTAATAAATAGATGATGAATATGCCCAGATCTCCTTCTCGTGCCATTCCAGTCACTGCTCTTCCCCAAAGGACTCAGTAGCCTGGCTTCTATCACCATTGTTTACACTCACCAGTTTTATATCATTCATCTGTCTGACTGGTTTCAGTTAAATTTGTATTTGTAAGATTCATTTGTGTCATTCATTGTGAAAAAATTTACTCATTCATTCTCATTAATGTACATAATTTCATTGCCCCAGTATAGCATTGTTTTTCTAATCACTCTACTTGACATGGTTAATCTTTATTTTCATCATTCTGGTAAGTGTATTATACTATCTCATATGGCCACTGAGTGCTTTTAAAAAAAATTATGGAAGTAGAGTTGACATGCAGTGTTACATTAGTTTCAGGTGTACAATATAGTGATTTGACAAGTCTATTCGTTATGCTATGCTCACGACAAGTGTAGCTATGGTCAGTCACCATCCAATGCTGCTACAGTATCAATAACTATATTCCTTTTAATGTACCTTTCATTTTCAGTACTACTCATTTCATAACTGGAAGCCTGTATCTCCCACTCTCCTTCATTTGTTTTGCTCATCTACCCCCGCTCCCACCCCAGCAACCATGTTTGTTTTTGTGGGGTCTGTTTCTGCTTTTTGTTTGCTTTTGTAATCATCTGTTTTGTTTCTTAGAGTTCACATCTAAGTGAAATCATAAGGTATTTTTCTTGGCATGACTTATTTCACTTAGCATAATATTCTCTAGGTCCATCCACATTGTTGCAAATGGCAAGATATTCACTTTATTTTTCATTAAGACTATTTATTATACTACTGTATCTTAAAGTTAATTGATACATAACTATCATTGGACTAATTTTAAAAATGTTTTATGATTTATTTTTAAAGCACAATTTTTCATATGCTTGCAAATAAGTTGCTACTGAGGATTTTTGTTTGTTTTTTAAAGCATTATCTCCTAATTAAATAAAGTTTAGATTAGACTTACAGCAAAACATTGGGAAATATTCATCAGTTCCTCAACCAGTTACCAACGCTCTAAAATATTGGTGTATTTACTTCAGTTAATCCATACTCCTTAAAATTTTGATGAATGAAACATTTATTTCATACAAGGTATTTTTTCTGAAAGCATTCGAGGTATCCAAGAACTTCCTAAGTTTGTAAATTGTTTCTTTTTTGGAGCTATAGCTTTGAAAAGAACCCCAAAAGTATGAGTTAATGAGATTTGAAACTATTCATCTGAATTGCTATATTTGTAGCTCTAATCTACCTCAAAATACATTTTTATCTTTCCTTTCAAATGCAATGTATGATTTGAATTTTTTTGTTACATAGCTTAATAACATCTAAAAGCTGATACTAAAGTGGTTTGTATATTTTTGTTTAATTGGGTTGGGTATTATAATTTTTTGCTCTTTCAATTCTGAAAATTTTGGATATTTATGTTTCATTCAATTTTTAACTTTTAACATTTGGCTTGCAGTTGATAAAGTCATGTTTCAATCTTTTTTTTAATTTTAATTTTGTAATGTGAGCAACTATAGCAAAATTTGAATTGAGCATCTATTATGTGCCTAGCATTGATCTAAATGCCAAAAACAATTAATAGAACAGTCCTCAATTTAATTGCATCAGGTGTGGGTTTGTGTGTGTATTTGTGGATAAACATTATGGACCAGGTGAGATCTTTCACAAACTTTCTTTGGTAAAAACAAAAGAAAAACAACAACAATAAAAAAATCCCTAAAAGCACATATCATAAAGACGATGTATCTTAAAGACAATTTCAAATACAAAGAAAAAAAAGTACAAATACTATGGGAGAAGCATGAAAGAGACTTACAAAGAAATGATGAAACGCAGGAGCCAGAGAAGGGTGAAGAATACTGACAGAAAATATCTGTGTTTGAAAATGAATGATTTCATTTCTACAAGTTCTGAAGGGCAGACAAATCATATGTTCCAGCACAATTTTCTCAAAAGCTAAAGCGATTTTAGGCTGTATTAGCATAAACCTAAATTATGGTTATCCCATTGCAACTCTGCACGATCAGACTGCTGGGACATTGGTGTTCAGTTATCCCTACTGCCTTCAGTATTAACCTAGGTGAGAATGACTGTGAATGGAGACTGTGAGCCAGATAGATAGGCTCTAGGTTAACTCATGTATGAAGAATAGCTAAAAAGAGGTGAATATTGAGTCTAAAAAGTAGTTAAATGGAACACGAAATCCTCTCAAATCCAAAATATCTATTCTTTTAGTGAAAAACTCATTATAATGATCATATAATATTATTACAATAATACTAAATTATATATTATTATAACAATTATTATTTTCCTGAAGGCAGAATTATATTCTTTTATAAAGAATATAATCACATATTATAGACAATTACATATTATTTTATAAAGAATGTGTGACTTCGAAGAGAAGGAATTCTACCTACTCTCAGTGAGTCTGATGCAAATAATCACAGAAAAATTACACTGATTAACATTTATAGATCCCTCAACAATTTTTTGGAGAATGATTTTTTTTGAATGTTTAAATTTCCTGGAAAGAGCAGCAGTAACACTGGAAAGAATTACTTAAAAGGTTCTAAATAATAATAAGAAAGAACAACAACAACAATATTGCTATGTTATTAAAACAGAAAATGATTATTTTAAAACAAAAAGCAAGCAGTAGTCTGAAGAAATACATTTGTCCTTCAGTAGGTTGAATTTGAAGAGCTAAATCTAAACATAAACTACATTTTCATCATTAGTTCAGAAACACCAAATCAAGATAAGGTAACAAAAGCCCTGGAAAGATATTGATTTAGACCCTACAAGTTAATTTAAAGATAAGATGGGTAGAAGAAAGAACTTGAAAAAATAGGATAAACCGGAGAAATTGTAGTTTGTCCTTTATTTGTCCTTTCTGCATTTAGAACTGTACTATAGTAATATCTATATGTATGTATTTAAATATATAAACTGTTGAAATAAGAATGATTTATCGATTTAAGTTGTATACATGTAATATAAATGTAAACATGCAACAGCATATTCAATTCAGCCAATCCACACATGTTGGGCACATGATATATGCTGTTTTATATAGTTTTTGCTAAATTAGTTTATAGTAAGGAGAGGAAACAATTTTTTTTTTTTTTTGGTTTACAAAATTTCTTTTCTCCAGTGTTAGTGCCAAATTTTTATGAAAACACTGTAAGCAGCAATTTTAAATCATATCAGACTAAATATTATCTTCATCAACCCTCTTTTAGTCAATATTTGAAAGATAAAAATCCTGTAGAAAATTGTCTACTTAATCAGGCTTTTCAGAAGTAAAGTTTATCTGATGAATGTAACATTTACAAGACAAGTGAAATTTCACATACATCAATATTGTATTGTTTCTCTACTAACCATAATTATTTTCAACTGAAAAAAGAAGGGTAGTTTAAGATACTTACTTGAGGTGTTCATTAGTCATTCAGGGCCTACATACCTTATAGAACACCTATGTGCCGAGGCCTGATAGAGATGCAAAGGAATTCACTCCTATCAGAAAACCACATTCTGATAAACCTAATGGATTAATAAGGCAAAGTTATACAACAACACGACAATGTCTTTTGATATAGATGCACAGAGTTGTGGGAGCAGGGAAGAAAAGACACCCAGTGAAGTATGGGAGTCAGAGAGGGTTTATTCCAAAAAGGCATCATAGAGAAATTATGGCTTTAGCTGGATCTGGAAGACAAAATAACAAGACAAAGAATAATGTTTCAGGAAGAGACAATAGTGCAAATATACAAAGGTGAGAGGAAGCAGTTGTTTAGGGAAGAAGAAGCAGTTAGCAAACCTAAATTCCAGGGTGTGCAAGTTTGAATAAAAGCTATTGAGTCTGGAAAAGTAGGCCATGTCTTACAAAGAGAAGACTTGGCATGCAATTTTAAGAAGATTAAACTGTTTTCTGTAGTTGTTGGGTGGTCACTGAGGGAATAAAGTAAGAGACAATCTCTTTTGCATTAAAGCTCTTTCTAGTTTTGTAGGGTATCTACTTGAAGGGTAAGGGACTAGAAAAGGTGATCTCAGTTAGGAGGTCTCTCTGATCTCCTGTAGAAATGACAAAGACTGTAATGAGGCAGGATCAATAGAGGCTATAAAACTGGATGAATTTCTTATATAATTAGAGATATAGCTGAAATATTTAAGGAGTACTGTACAAGAGTATTACGAATAGGATTCTTTGAGAAGCAGACTTTGAGCCGGTTTACTGTTCTGGATTGTTTATTAAAGATCACAATGGTATAGATACTTTTAGAAAGGGGAAATAGGAAATAAGGATGGGCAGAGGGAGAAATCCAGCTGTGATTTAGTCCAAACAGTTTCAACAGACCAAAAGGGGTTCCTGAGGTTGAAATAACCGGTCAGGATTCCTGTATTGGGCTAAAATGAGTTTCTATCCTGTCTATACATTTAGTCATTGGATGTGGCCCATGCTGCCAACAGCCTGACTTTGGCAGAGGCCATCCAGCTGAAGCCAAGGCAAGCCCTGAAGGAGCCAACAGCTTAAGATGGAGTGTTGACAGCTTTCCTAGGGCCCGGGAAATAAGACCATCTTTGCAGGGAGATTGGAGCGGTGGATCATCTCCGAGTCCATCACAGTAGGTGTAAGGGAGAAGAAAATCTGAGGTTGATTCTAAATTTTACAGTTTGAGAAGAGGATTCTGGAATGATTCAGTACAAAAGGTTTGCAGAAAGAAAGACAGTGTATTGATGGGAAATTGTGTCTGGCTTAGAGAATTCAGTTGCAGCCCTATTGAAGACAACTGAATATTTTTAGGTAAAACTGTTACAGTATTTATAACACCTTTGCCACCGGTCACATCTCTGCATATGCCAGTAAGTTTAATTTTGCCAAGTATATCTCAACTGTCACCCAATATAAATAAATATATTTAGTAATGCATGGGTCAAGGAAAGTGACTAAAACTGAAATGCATGTCATTTACTGGAAAAACAAAGCTAAGTACATGTCTATTTGAGAAAGAATCAACATCTTCCTCATGAAAAAAATAACAGGTTAAGGGTGCCTGAGTGTCTCAGTTATTGAGCATCTGACTCTTGGTTTCGGCTCAGGTCATAATCTCAGTTCCTGAGATTGAGCCAAGAGTCAGGGAGTCTGCTTCTCTCCCTCTCCTTCTGCCCCTCCCCCCGCTCAAGTTCTCTCTCCATCTCTCTCTCTCAAATAAATAAATCTTTAAAAGAATAACAGGTTAGTTCCCATAAGCAGTGACACATTATAGGAAATCTTTCAAATATATCTTAATCTCAAAATAGAAAATATTAAATGTGTGTAGTAAGAAATGAAATGAAATGAATCAACAAAGTTGTTTTTGTGTGTGTGTGTTTTGTGTTTTTTGTTTTTCCTAAAAACAGCTGTCATTCACGGGGGGTTTTCATGCTATAGCTATTTACGAAACCATTTTCAGGAATTCCATGCAAAAAAGTGACCATTTTTTTGTATCATGACATCTCATGAGATTTGGCATGATACCTTATAATAACTTCATTTTCTTCACAGGAAAAGAAATGAGGCTACTGCACAGTAAGAATTTGCAGTAAATCTTACAAGAACTCAGTAGCTTGGCATTTATTGCCCATCGCTTCCTTTTGATTTAGCAGGTCTGCCCTTCAATATTTCTTTTCTCCAAATACTTGCCCAATTCTATTTTTAAAACAATTTATACTGGTGACACATTTTACAGCCTTTGGTAGTTTGTGGCATATGTTATTGTGTCAGAATGATCCCACTCTAGTATATTTAGAGAAACTTCTGGACATCTTTGGTAAAACTCAATTATTTTAAGGGTCTATATCTCCAAGAAAGAAGGGCATGGTACCATCCAGTGCTATTCCATGAGGAGAGTTTTTCTTCAAATGTTGCTCTATATTTCACTTTCGGTTTGAAGGAAAATACCTGAAGTGGACTTGTTGAAATTTTTGTTCTTTGTTTTTGAACTTGTTGGATAGTATGAGTGGTAAACTAGGAGGAGTGCATTATAAAAATTAAATGTCTTATAATTTTTATCACAGGTTTGACTTCCAACATTTATAGTAGTCTAAAGACCACACTATATATGGAACTCAGACTTATTTTGGAGAGTTGCTATTTTCTCCGGTGGGGGATATTGATGGAAACATGCTATGCCTATATGTGGGCAGGAGATATATATACCTCCCCGCCAGGTTCCCACCCAAGGCTCAAACCATTGGCAATCAGCAGGCAACAGTCATGGCAGAAAAAGGGCCTAGGTCCCAAAGGGAAGGAAAGCAGGTATATTATACCATCTACTGTCTTTCCTCCATCTTCCAGAACCTCGTTACCACAATGACAGAGTCTTAGTCTTTTTTGAAGGGTCGGTAATATATCTTAAACACTTAGAAAAATTGTATATCCCATAGCAGACATTGGGTTTTTGTTAAATGGGTTTTTCCTCTAACTCTAAAGCACACAAAGATGTTTATCTGTAGGCTTCATTTGCTGGGAGAAGAGATTTCTCTAGACCACCTTTTCATTGATGATTTCAACTCAAGGATCTCAGCTTCATGTCAGAGTGTACACGTGAACTCCCTACCAAGTTGAATCCTCTTTGCCCCATTCTTTGGCCATTGGGGTGTCCAATGCTTAAAATCCCTGATGTGGGCATTTGTATACATTCCCTGAATCTAAAATTATTATTCTGATATTTATAAATTATTTTGTGTTCCATTTTTCATTTGCATTTGTTTTATTTAATTCATTTATTTTTATAAGTGTTGAGTATTCTTGGTGGTTTTTGTAAGCTTTGTAAAGTATTTAAATTTGTAACATTTCATTTGTGGTATGAGGATTTTTCAGAATATATATATATATGTATATATATATATACATATATATATGTATATATAATCTCTCTGTGACTTGTGGCTATTTGTAATCAGGCCCATTGGGCATGTAGCAACTCTGTTTTGCTCTTCTTTAATTGGCAGGAATATGAAAATGTCACTGTTCTGGGGAGGTTATACTAACTCATTCTTTCCCAAATTTACTGAAGTCATTTTTGAAATTTTATATAAGTAGTGACATGCACATTACCTCTTTTACCGTTTTCTAATGTCCCATTTATTTATTTTTATCCAATAACACAAAATCAGTAGATTGAATTCTCATTTTCATGAACAGATTGACCTTTGCTTCCTTATGGGAACAACTTTAAGTAAGAAGCTATCAGGTTTTAAAAGTGATCCAGTCAAATTCTGTAAACTAGTTTTCAGAATGCTATTGGAAACAAACACCAACACTGCCTTTATGTATCACTATCCTTGTTGCCACTACCATACCTTCCCTACCACCACACACACACACACACACACACACACACACACACTTCTTTCTCCCACCCCTGCCTCCCCTCACAACCACAAGACTAGTGGTTCTTCCTTCATGGCTCAGGCCAAATATCTCCTCTGTGCAATATATCTGTAGACCATTGATATTTGTATCTTTTTTTTTAAAGATTTTGTTTATTTATTTGACAGAGGGAGAGACACAGCGAGAGAGGGAACACAAGCAGGGGGAGTGGGAGAGGGAAAAGCAGACTCCCCACGGAGCAGGGATCCCGATGCGGGGCTCGATCCCAGGAGCCTGGGATCATGACCTGAGTCGAAGGCAGACACTTAACGACTGAGTCACCCAGGCGCCCTGATATTTGTATCTTACTGTACGATGATGTTATCCACATATTTTTTATTTGATCCATCTCCTTCACTAGAATAAGAGCTCCTAAAAAGAAGCAATAGGTCTAATTAATGATTATAAATAAAACACATATCAAACAAAAAACCCAAAACAAACAAACCTAGCATAGTCGCTTTACATAGTAGATAACTCATTTTGAATATTGAATAACTGACCAATCCCTCAGTTTTTCAGATGCTTTCAATGTACATATCTAGATATTTTATAAATATCTCACAATTTGAGTTTGTTTTGCCTTTTTGTTTGTTTGTTTTGCCTGCAGATGAATGTCACCACAACGCACAGTGATAGAAGCAGAATTTGGAGTGATACAGCTGCAAACTAAGAAATGCCAAGAATGAATGGCTACCACAGAAAGCTCCAAAGAGTCAAGGAGTGAGAGTCTCATGGTGAGTATAGATCTGCTGACACCTTGAATTTGGACTTCTAGCCTCTACAGCTGTGAGAGAATAAATGTCTGGTGTTTGGGGTGAAAAGGTGGTTACAATAGCCCTGGGGGCATATATTTCCTCTCTACAGCCAGACAAAACCTGATAAATGTATCACACAAATATCCATGTTTGGGAGGTAGATATATCATGATACGCTTATTTACAGAAAGATTTCTTTGGCCTAAAGGTCATGGTAACAGTGCATATTGTATCTCTCTTTGGTAGATTATGATGTTTAATTTTATCTGTTTACTTGACTGGACCAGGGCTGTGCAGATATTTGGTCAAACATTATTCTGGGAGTTTCTGCAAGGGTATTTTTGGATTTGGTCAAACATTATTCTGGGAGTTTCTGCAAGGGTATTACATTATTCTGGGAGTCAAACATTATTCTGGGAGTTTCTGCAAGGGTATTTTTGGATTAATTAACTGAGATTAACATTTTATTTGGTCAAACATTATTCTGGGAGTTTCTGCAAGGGTATTTTTGGATTAATTAACTGAGATTAACATTTTAGTTGGTAACATAAAGCAGATTGCCCTTCATAATGTGACTGGGCCTCATCCAGTAAGCTGAAAGCCTGAATAGAACAAAAAGAATGACCCTTCCCCAAGTAAGAGGGAATTCTCCAGCTGATTGCCTTTAGATTTCTTCTGCACCATTGGCTCTCGAGGGTCTCAAGCCTGCCAGCCCACACTGCAGATTTGAGTTTGCCAGTCTCCATACTCATGTGAACCAATTCCTTACAACAAATAAGTTTCTCTCTCTCTCTCTCTCTCTCTATATATATATATATATATACATATATATATATATATAGTATGTATGCGAGGTGTGTGTATGTGTGTGTATATCATGAAAAAAGAAAAGCATATTTTATGTGGTTCTGTCTCTCTGCAAAACCCTAATACAGTTGTAAGGTTATTTTCATGTATTGACTCTGAACAATTCTATGGTAAATTTACTTATATGACTTTGTTTAACCCACCTTTTTTGAAATTTGATTACTAAAATGTTCATTCACAGAATTCCTGTAACATCACATAAATCCAATATGCTGTTTATTTTCACTTGGGAAAAATATATATTCAAAACATAGAAGAGTATAGTACAAGAACTTTTGAAGCAGCATTGTATAATCAGTAACTCCGTGTGTCATTTTTTTTTAAAGATTTTATTTATTTACTTGAGAGAGAGCGTCAGAGAGCATGCATGAGAGAGATCACAAGCAAGAGTAGGGGGAAGGGCGCACCTGGGTGGCTCAGTTGGTTAAGTGACTGCCTTCAACTCAGGTCATGATCCTGGAGTCCCGGGATCGAGTCCTGCATTGGGCTCCCTGCTCAGCGAGGGGTCTGCTTCTCCCTCTGACCTTCCCCCTCTCATGCTCTATCTCATTCTCTCAAATAAATAAAATCTTTAAAAAAAAAAGAGAGTAGGGGGGAAGGGCAGAGGGAGAGGGAGAAGCAGGCTCCCCACTGAGCAGGGAGACCAGCTCCGGGCTCGGTCTGAGCTGAAGGCAGATGCTTAACTGACTGAGCCACCCAGGCTCCTCTCCTTGTATTATTTGTGACACCTATACCTGCTCAGTTGTTACTCAAAAGCCACAACTGCCTGAAAGTAATATTATGGCCCTTTAAGTGAGAGGATTTCTGTGGGTGCTGACCAATCCATGGTAGATTGATCTATTCCTTCTGACCAATTGGTTATTCTCAGATATTAGGAATCATGACCTCCAAAGAAAAATCAGAGCAAGCCAATAGGTCTAAATTAATGGAGGTGATAGGTAAACACATGCATTCTGGTTATTATAACATAGTTAGCAGTCAGAAACCTTTGATCAAAATAAGTAGTTATATACAAAGTTATTATAGGAAGGTAAATAACATGAAAAACACCATGTTACTATTTATACAAATGGTCATGCTAAGTAGTAGTGCGTACAAAATGGTTGGATTTTAGTGGTTCCACAAAAACATACTCCCTTGATGGAAATGAGAGTTTTATAGACGTAATCAAATTGGATGGGTTCTGTATGCTGTCTTTTGAAGCATGAAACCAATTCATAATTATTCTGTTGTTAACTGGCTTTTATTTTAATTGATTCACTGCTTTTGTTAGATTATTTCTATATTTAATCAAGATTGACTTGTACTACAGTTTTATGAATAGACTTAGTAATGTACCATAAAAACATGTTTGCACAGTATTATAGGATTAACTATTGTGCTTCCTTGAGAGAAATGTTCTTTATTTTTTTACAAAGAGAGGATACACTTTTTATTGAAGTATAATTGACATACAATATCCTATTAGTTTCATGTATACATCATAGTGATTTGACGTTTTCATAACTTATGAAATGTTCCTCACAGTCTAGATACCATATGTCTCCATACAAAGTTAATACAATATTATTGACTATATCCCCTATGCTGTACATTACATCCCCATTACTTATTTATTTTATAATGATAGGTCTGTACCTCTTACTTTACTTCACCTGTTCTCTTTACCTGGCCCTCTAATCTCTCCCCACTCTGGTAACAAACAATTTATTTCTTCTGTATGAGTCTGTTTCTGTTTTGTTTTGTTTGTTCATCTGTTTTGTTGTCACTTAGTTTTTATCTTTCTCTGTCTGACTTATTTCACTTAGTATAATATCTTCTAGGTCCATCTATGTTGTCGCAAATGTCAAGATTTCATTCTTTTTTTGTGGCTAAGTAATATTCTGTTGTATAGATACACCACATTATTTTTTTATAATTTGCTTTGATTATTCAATGTAAGTGTATTCCTTTTTCTTAGAGGAGATTTCTGGTTTGATTTATTTTTGTTTTGGGATATATGTCTTTCTACTATCGCATTAACCCTTTTGATTCAAGAGCGTAAGGGGAAGTATAGCTTCTCTGACCTAGGAACAGCAAGAATGGAGTAGTTTGGCATTATAAATTCAATCAAGACACCGACCAATCATCTCAATGGTTTTAATCTTCCAAAAGGCTGTGTGTAAATCATGAGAAGGTCGTAAGCTTATGTACTTAACAGAGTGATAAAGATTAAAGAGCACATCAGAGGAAAGTGGGAAGCTGAGACAAGCCCTTAAAGAAAATTAGAAGGAGAAACCTGAAGGTATGAATAAATTATATCATTAATATTTGGTTCTATATACTGTTCTCTCTGATTCTGATATTAAGATTTGAATTGGACAATTAGTTTTAATTTTGTTTATTCTCTCCAGTATATTTCTAAACTGTCCAAATGGATAGACTTATTTTCTAAATTAGTTATTTTCCATGACTAAAAATTAATTTAATATTACGGACTTTTTTGTGATCTTTATTGTTGCAAATATTAAGTTAATAATTTTGTAAATCTGTACTTTCTAAGTCCAAGTCACTGCATATGAAGAATTAAATGACTAGATTCTTAAACCCTTAAATGCCAGAGGGAAATATTCAGTGAGTTATAAACTGCCTGCTTTTGCTATTACTTCAAGGTAATATTCAATATAGGAAGAGACAGATTGTAATGTATTATGACAAAAAACTGTTTACCAGGAAATTGCAAAGAAATAATATATTTTTTTTTACAAAATGTGCAAATATATTTAGGTAATAATTCCAAAATCGTAGTGGTTTAGTATCTTTTCAAGGTTTATTGTTGTTTGTGAGGATACAGCAGGGAGTTTTTTTCTCCATTGAATGTTAAGTATCTAAGGGAAAAGGTTTAGCCAGAGGGAAACTCGTTTTCACTTGTAATGTTTAAGTAGAGGTATCTGGGTATGTTGTAATTCTCACAAAAGGAGGCATGGAAGCTTAAGTCACTGAAGGGATAAGTTTAAGAATTTTCATTTAAGAGAACAGTCATTTGTTTGAAGGTAGTCATGTAGTAGATTTGAAGTATAAGACAACACAATATGTAAGAATCAAACAGCAGAAGAAAGCAAAATTAGTCAGTTATTATCCTATTTCTGAGAGTGATATCAAATAATGAGTGGTCCCATACTCTTTTTCTAAATTCTGTCAGAGTTTATCTTCAATTTAGAGACAATTTAAGTCATTCACACAGTCCAAATGCAATTCTGACTTTTAAAGAATTCTATTTTAATAGAGAACAAACTGATGGTTACCAGAGGGGAGGTGGGGAATGGGTGAAACAGGTGAAGGAGATTAAAGAGTACACTTATCATGATGAGCACTGAGTAATATATAGAATTGTTGAATCATTGTACCATACACCTTAAATTAATATAATATTATATGCTAATTACATTTTAGTTAATTAAAAAAAATAAAGATTCCTATGTCCATAAGGCCCAAACCCAAAGCTGTGCTAAGCAGCAAATTTGTGCACAAAGCTTTACATATCCTAACTCTTTATAAAAACAAACTTCAGTAAAAAAATATTCTAATTTAAATTGAGTCTTTGGTTATCTTCTACCTCTGACAAAGAAGTAGACAATCTACTTTGTGACTCCATACTACGTTTGCCTCTTCTGGATATATTCTATAAATGAAATCATACCATATGTGGTCTTAGTGACTGGCTTCTTGCTCTTAGCATAATGTTTACAAGGTTGATCCATGTTGTCGTATATATACGTATTTATTCCTTTGTATTAACAAATACTATTCCATTATACGGATATACCACACTTTATCTAGTGGTGAACAGCTGATGGTCATGTCAGATGTTTTCATGTTTTGGCTATTCGGAATAAAGTTTCTATGAACATTCATATATAAGTTTTTATGTGAACATATATTTTCATTTTTATTGGGTATATACCTATATACATATTACTGGGTCATATGGTTTGTCCTTTTTCAGAAACTGCCAATGGTTTTCCAAAAGGCTGCACCTTGTACATTCCCACTGGCAGTATTTGAAGATTCCAATTTCTCAAATCTTTGTCAACATTGTTATTGTCTGCCTTTTAGCCCTTAAGATTGTAGCCGCCTTTAGATTTGAATCATCCTAGTAGGTGTAAAATGCTATCTCATTGTAATTTTGATTTACATTTCTTTATCTGGTTGATGGAATTCCCTTCATTCTCAGTTTTTGGGTAACATATCAATAATTGCACAACATAAATGGTTTAAATTCACCAAACATAAGAAAGAGATTGGCAGAGTAGATAATAAAACACAACCCAAGTGTATGCTGTTTAGAAGAAACTCACTTCAATTTCAGTGATATAGGCAAGCTAAAAGTAAAAGTCATAAGAGGTATAAATGCAAATTTTAATAAAAAAGCAGGAGTGACTATATTAATATCTGGCTAATTAGGTTCCCAGCAAAGAAAATTACTAGAGACAGAGAGATACATTAAATATTTTTTTAAAGGATCAGTCAAAAAGATAGGTGTGTAATGATCTTAAATGTGTACATACCAAACAACTGTCTCAAAATACATGAAACAAAAACTGGTACCACTGAAAGGAGAAACAGAACATCAGTAATTTTAGTTGGGGACTTTAAGACCTGCCTTTCAGCAAATGATAGAACTGCTAGCCAGAACTCAGCAACAATATAGACAAGTGGACCAACATAGTCAACTAGTAGAATCTAATTGTCACATACGGAACACTCCAACTAACAACAGCAAAATAAGCATTTTTCTAAAATGAGATTTTCACCAAAA
Source organism: Eumetopias jubatus (assembly GCF_037043125.1). Lineage (NCBI taxonomy): Eukaryota > Metazoa > Chordata > Mammalia > Carnivora > Otariidae > Eumetopias > Eumetopias jubatus. Next base: position 77,553,158 of record NW_028274811.1, on the reverse strand, counting down.
TCGTCCACATTTTGGATCATAAAACACAATTTAACAAATTTAAAATAATTGAAAGTGTATAGTGTGTTATCTGACCATTAAGGAATCAAATTAAAATAGACAACAGGAAGAACTGTAATAACATTGAGTAATTTTAAAAATGTAACTAGAAAATGGGTGAATGATGTGAATAGACATTTCCCTGATGAGGATATACCGATGGCATATAAGTACCTGAAAAAACATTCAACATCATTAGACATTAAGGAAATAAGGAACTAAAACCACAATGAGATATTACTATGCACTTATCAGAATGACTAAAATAAAAAAGAATGTAAAAACCACATGGTGGGAAGGATGTGGAGAAACTGCATCACTGCAGTGACCTTTTGCACACTTCTCATTACACTTACTTCATCGTGTAAGGAGTGATCTATTTCAGTCCTCATACTCGACCTCATGGGAACAGAGATAAGAAATCTCCAAAACTGAGGAGAGTGTTGACATATAAAAATATTCAATAAATATTAAGAATATGGGATTTTATATTTAATTTTAAAACATCTACAATTTTAGTATTCTGAGGTATGTAGAATTTATGTTGCAAAGCTTTTCTTTACATAGAATTATTTCTGCATGGTTTCAGCTCTTAAAGCAACTTAAATGAATTGTGAAGTTTCATGCTCTACATCTCTTTCCCTTATGGTTTTGATGGGATGTCCTGAAAATGACATTTACACTAAGAGATTATGGTAACTAATAATTGGTAGGGTTGTGTTCATCTCATGAAATTATACCCAAACAACCCTAAGAAAGAAGAGCCTTTGAAAATCAGACATTCTAAAATTAATTTTAAGTTTACTTTTACAAATCCATCAACTCTTTGTGCTAATCTCTCATAGTATATATGGCAATTATATTCAGTGCCTTAATTTATATCTATAGTTACCACAGTATTGTTAAGTGTGCATAAGAAAGTCTGATATAATAAAAAAATGACCTGAATTGGAATCAATAAGTTTTTGTCCAAATCCAGAAGCAGATTAATAACTGTGTGACCTTGAGAAAATCAATACTTTTAAACCAGCCATTTCATTAATATATTGATGGTATATCTCTATGTATTCTTTGAGGGTGTAACAACTTGTGGATATGAAAATTTGTGCTACTTGATAGAAAAATACTAAATATGAGTTTCTGTAGATTTCACATTTGGGTTTTTGTAACTTATGGTGTTATCTATGTATGATTTTGTATATGTTTAATATATGTCTATACTGAAACATTACAGCTATGTAGTACACTCAGAATAAGTGATTAACCCCTGTAAACCATAAAAATACTAGGTATGTATGCATGATATAACTATTTTATTTTACCAAGTATTATACATTTATTTGGGGAGACATTTCATATTAAAATATATTTAATAAGATATAAAAATGTAATTATTTAATCTATAAACTATCCCCAGTGTTCTAATTTATTCAGTGTTTTGTAAACACTGTATTTTTTGACAGTCCCTTTTTCCAAATTAGTCATTTGGCTTATGCTCTGTTGTTAGGTGCATACACATTAAGGATTGTTCTGTCTTAAGAATTTTCCCCTTTATCATTAGGTATGTCCCTCTTTACATAATGCCCTTGATAACTTCCTTATTTTTTTTATGTCTGGGAAGGTGTTTTTAGAAGAGATTAGCATTAAATCAGTAGACTGTGTAAAGAAGATTGCTCTCCCTAATATGAATGAGCATCATCCAATCTATTGAGGACCAGAATAGAACAGAAAGGTGGAGGAATGATGAATTTGCTCTCTGCTTGAGCTGAAACATCCATCTTCTCCTGTCCTTGGGCATCAACACTCCTGGTTCTTGGTCCTTCACACTCAGAATGAGACTTACACCATCAGTCCCCCAGAACTTGGGCTTTCAGATTTAGACTGGAATTAGACCACTGGTTTCCTGAGCCTCTGGCTTGCAGATAGAATCATGGGATTTCTCAATCTCCACAATCACACGAGCCAATCTCTCATAGTAGCTCTCTTTCCATATCTAACTATCTATCTACCTGTCTATCTATCTATCTATCTATCTATCTATCTATCTATCTATCTATCTATCGGTTCTGTTTCTCTGGAGGACCCTGACTAATGCTGTGGTTGACAGGGACTGGTGGGAGAGGTAAATGAATGAGTGCTGATAGGTACAAGGATTCCTTTTGGAGTGATGAAAATGTTCTGGAATTAGTAATGGTGCACAACTGTGTAAATATACTAAAATTTACTGAATTGTATGCTTTAAAATTGTGAATATTATAATATGTGAATTATATCTCAATATAATTCTATATATATATTCTCTCTCTGTCTCTCTCTCTCTCTGTCTCTGTCTCTGTCTCTCTCTCTCTCTCTCTCTCTCTATATATATATATATAGTATTTGGCAAACTGAAGGTTACCAGAGGGAAGGTGGGTGAGGGAATGGGTGAAATAGGTGATGGGCATTAAGGAGTGCACTAGTGATAAACACTGGGTGTTGTATGGAAGTTCTGAATCACTAAATTGTACACCTGAAACTAATATTACACTATGTGTTAACTAACTGGAATTTAAATAAAAACTTTTAGAAAATCTCCCCCCCCCAAAAAAAATAGTATTTGGCTTCAGATACGGATTTTGCATCAGAGTAGTAAGGCTTTGGGACCCCTCACTTGCATGGGCCTATCTAAAGCCTTATGAGGAGATGCTGTTCATACAGTCATGAGGTATTTTTTTGAAGATGGCAAAAGTGAGATATTTTAACCACAATTGGTTAAGACCAGTGTTTCTTTCCATGCCAATTTGCCCTGCAACTCCTTTCCTCTGTGTTGGGTGACGTTGGCACAGCAGCAGGGATTTGAAAAATACAGTTAAGAGGAAGTTTAACTGATAAATCTAATTGCTTAGAGACTGCAATTGGCCTGAGATCCAGAGAAGAATCTTAATGCCATGGTATGTTCTAGGTAAGATACTTCTAGTCATCTTGGTGTATAAAAGGCTTCTAGGAATACTCCTGTTAGCAACTGCCTGATTTACCCTGTATCATGACCCAAAGTACAGGGCCAGAGATTGATTGCGAAACAAACGTGTCCTATGAGAGCTGACACTAAGAGGGAAGCAGTTAATGGAGAAGAAACAAGACATACCAGGCCAGAAGCTTGTCTATGGAAAATTCTTAAAAATCTTATAGTTCATATGTGAAAGAAAATTGATAGAGGCTTTTCCTTAAGGATTTGTGTCATTTACTATAATGATTTTGAACCTAAAAGAAAATTTTCTAAACTATCAGTAATGTAAAAACAATGACAACAACAACAAATTTGAATCAATCACCTAGAAGAAAAACAGCATTATCCTATTGTCTCTGCAGAAAATTATAGTACATTGTTCAGTGAAGGGGCCCTCAAAGAATGCAGCCCAAATGCATACGAAAGTATGACAGTCCCTTTTTATAAATTAGTCATTCCGCTGATGCTCTGTTGTTAGGTGTATATGCATTAAGGATTGTTCTGTCTTCTTGAGAATTTCCCCCTTTATCATTAAGTATGCCTCCCAGGTATGCCCCTGATAACTTTCCTTATTTTGCATTCTGCTTTGTTTGAAATTAATATAGCTACTCACTTTCTTTTGATTAGTGTTATCACAATATGTTTTCCTCTATCCACTTATTTTTAATCTATATTTGTCTTTATATTTAAAGTGGGTCTCTTGTTGGGACGCCTGGGTGGCTCAGTTGGTTAAGCGTCTGCCTTTGGCTCGGGTCATGATCCCAGGGTCCTGGGATCGAGTCCTGCGTCAGGTTCCTTGCTCAGCAGGGAACCTACTTCTCCCTCTGCCCACCACTCCCCCTGCTTGTGTGCGCTCTCTCTCTCTCTCTTTCGCGTGCTCATGCATGCTCTGACAAATAAATAAATAAAATCTTAAAAAAAAGAAAGTAGGTCTCTCGTAGACAACATATAGCTGGGTCTGTTCTTTGATCCATTCAGTCAATCCCTTTCCTAATTGGTGCATTTAGACCATTGGCATTAAAAGTTATTATTTACATAGTTGGCTTAATAGCTGCCGTTACTGTTTCCTATTTGTTGTCCTTGTTCTTTATTCCTTTTTTGTCTTCCACTCTTTTTCTTCCTTTTGTGGTTTTAATTAAGCATTTTATATTATTCCATTTTGTCTCCTTTCTTATACTTTAAATATTTTTTTATTCCTGGCCCTACAGTTTGTAATACACATTTGCAACTGATTCAATTCCATTTTCAAGTAGCACTGTACTGCTTCATGGGTAGTTTAAGTACCTTATAATAACTAAAGAATCCTCATTCCTTCTTTTTTTTTATTATACTTGTCATACATTTCACTGATACACAAGCATGCAAAAGGTTACATATCAAAAGTTGATACTTTGATGTATCACATGTTATAGTAATAATGTTGCTATTGTTATTTTTTAACAAACTGTTACCTGTGTGTTGGGTTGGTTCCAATTTATTGATGGTGATGTTCTCAGCTAGCTTGACACACTTGCCTGCCTGCACCCATATTATTCATAGGGAACTGCACAGACATGCCCCCGCTGGAGCCAACATTGTGGATGAATCTGCTCTTCTGGCTCCTATTATAATCAGAGAATGCACTTCAGCAAAAACATCAGGGAACTTTGAGGAACAAGAATTATTATTCAGAGGTTATGCAGGGTGCACGGCGTGCTCAAGTGAGGGAATGAAGAAGGCACACAGTGAGACTGTGGGAAAAGGAAGGAAGAGGGTGAGGAGGACCCTAGAGTTTGCTTTTATAAGGGTCTCATAGTGGATTATCTGGGGCTTTGCTGGATCTTTCATCATTGGCCAATTTGCAGCATAACAGTGGGAATTCCCCTTCCTCCATGTGGAAGGGTATGACCAGCTGGGTTGAGTATTTACCCTTTTCTCTGTGGAGGGCTAGAACCAGCTGGGTTGGGTATTTCTCCTTCTCCGCTGGAAAGTTAGAATGAATTGGGCTGGCTCAGTCCCTTCCTCCACATGCAAGGCTAGAAACAGCTGGTTGGATATTTCCCCTCCCCCATGTCAATTAGACTCTGACAAACCCCTAGAGTTTAGATTTTGGTTAAACAGTTTCTCCTGAGGGCAGGCCTTATTAAGAACGAATGTTCTGGTGTATATCAAAATGGTTCTCTCTCCCTGCCATACCTAAAGCACAAGGGAATTTTTATTCAATAATCACTATGAGAATCTGGTAGAATTCTAGGAGTGAGACTTACAAAAGTGGGGGGCCTTCCTCATGATTGGGTCCCCCTGCAATTTTTATCTTACACACTCGTTCGCACTGAGCCTCCAGCAACTCATTGGTTACAGTTCAGGTTTCCCACCCGGGCACTGGACCTGGCAGGTTTCTCCTATGGTAAGTTGTGATTTTTTTTTTTTTTTTATTTGCTTCTTGGTCTCTCCCATTTTGAGAGCAGTGGTTTGCCTTGTGACTTCGTTTCTCTTACCCATTTAAGAGTTGTTGATTTTGTAGTTCGTTTACCTTTTATTTGTTGCTAGGACAGAGTGGCCTCTTCTAAGTTTCTTTTTTTTTTTTTTTTTTTTAAAGATTTTATTTATTTATTTGAGAGAGAGAATGAGAACATGAGAGAGGGGAGGGTCAGAGGGAGAAGCAGACTCCCTGTTGAGCAGGGAGCCGGATGCGGGACTCGATCCCGGGACTCCAGGATCATGACCTGAGCCGAAGGCAGTTGCTTAACCAACTGAGCCACCCAGGCGCCCCCTCTTCTAAGTTTCTTAAATGCTGAACTAAAAACATTTTTTTTTTTTCAGTAGTTGAAACACATTGTTATCTGATAATATTTAACAGTACTAGAATCTTAGATGTACAAGTGAGAGAAATTTCCCATAGATTTATTGTACAGTGTAAAATTGAGTATTAATAGGTTGTGAATTTGAAAGGTGTATTCAAGTTTGGTCCAAACTAGTATCCCTGAAGAAATCATCTGTAGTGAAGCATTTTCCCCAGATCCCTGCGACTTAAGGTTGAAATGTTGGTGAATTAAATTATCATTTCCTTAGGTACTAAAGTTATGGTAATGATTAACAGATACCTAATTTAGTTCCCAAAACTTGTAGGATACAAATAATAATAAAGTAAAAAAAAAAAAAAATGTGTGTGTGCTTTATAGGCAAAATGATCCCCTATTTATTTTGTATGTAAACATGAACAAGATATTCAATTATTCTAAAATGTGGTTTCTCTGCTTCAAAATGGAGTGACCTAAATTGCAGTATTTTTTTGAAGGTTAAAATATAATTTAAAAAGTGCCTAGTACTTAGTACATATTTTATTTCCTTCACTGTCTTACATTAATATAGCGTTTCCCCAAATTTCCTAATGATCAAAAATACTGGTTTGCTTGTTGAAATTTAGATATCTGGGTTCTATCTGAGAGTTACTAAATCAGAATCGGCAGGAAATCTGCGCTGAGACCCAGCACACATGTGTTCTTTATAAAAGTCATTGAAGAAATGCACTCCGTTAAAGTTTCAGGTGAGTACAATCTGGCCTATCCAATACAAAGATGTAGAATATGTTAGCAATGGGAAACTTCCCCAAAGCTAGATATGGTGAAAAATATGGGATTCAGTTGGTTTTTCTACATATTGGTTATCATAAGAGTGTTTCTGTAGTCTAAGTTTCTTTGATGGGCTTTTGTTTAAAGAAACTTAGATAAAAGTTCAGGCCATCTGATTATTTTCTGGAATAACATGGAAAATGATTACATAGAAGTGTCTTCTGTGTAGTATATATAAGTATTGCTTATCTACAGTTTATTCCATATGAATCAATGATTGATTTATGCAACTACTAGAGCATATATTTTGAAATATAGAAAACGGTTTGTTTTAAAAATATTCACCCAGCTCTATTCTGATACTTCACCTGAAGGAATCCATTATCTCGCACAAACACACAAATACTTTCTAAAAATCCCAGCTCTAATGCTTGCAATGTGACTATGGAACAATTATTTAACCTCTTAAAATATAAAATTTAATATGTCAGATATGGAAATCACAATAATTGTATTAAAAAATTATTTAGAAGCATGCCTGTGTGGCTCAGGTAGTTAAGCGTCAGACTCTTGATTTCTGTTCAGGTCATGATCTCAGGGTTGTGAGCTTGAGCCCAAATCTTTCTCCTTCTCCCTCTTCCCCTACAGCCTGTGTTCTCTCTCTCTCTCTTTTTCGCTCTCAAAAAAAAAAAAATCATAAAAAAATAAAAATATAAAAAATATTTGAGGACTAGATCTGCTTATGTTCTTACATACCTGGTATATCATAGATGAGGTTTCTGCTCCTAGATTTCAAATTAACCCAAATGCTTAAGAATAGTTTTTGCATGGAATTGTGCTGCAGTTCAATGAAAGGTAACTTCAAATCCATAGGTTTAAACTTCTTGCACAGTTCTGTTAAATATAGAGGATATCTGTTTCAGAATGTTTAAGAACCTCTTCTAATCAGAGTTGAAAGACATTTCAGTTTCTGTTATATTTACATACAAGCCTTTGGACAGCCCTCCACAAATTTGTTCATCTTGTATTTGCAAGATAATTGAGGAGTTTAAAATAACAAAATAGAATTCAAAACTAAACCTATAAAAATAAAAGGTAAAATGGGCAAATCTGAAAATTGCACTGTTTTTAAAAAGAAAAACATCACTATGTACTTAGTTCATTGAAAGTTAATAAATTTAAAGGTGATAAGCACATTCAACAGCAGGAAGAAATGCCCCAAGCATTGAAATAGCAGACTGTTTTATACATGTTACAAAAAGGAAAATTGAACCAGTATTCTGATTATAAATTTATAAATAATATAAATACTTGTAGAAGTCCAGATAATACATAAATATGAAGAATATAAATATAAAGGATATAGAAAACACATAAAATCTATGTACATCCAATTCCTAATAATTTTTAAATATTATGAAGAATTAATATGAGTTAAATATAAGAGAGTTAAATATAAGAGAGTTAAATATAAGAGAGTTAAATATAAGAGAGTTAAATATAAGAGAGTTAAATATAAGAGAGTTAAATATAATGAAGAGTTAAATATAATGAAGAGTTAAATATAATGAAGAGTTAAATATAATGAAGAGTTAAATATAATGAAGAGTTAAATATAATGAAGAGTTAAATATAATGAAGAGTTGAGTTAAATATAAGAGTTAAATATAATGAAGTTAAATATAAATTTTAATTTATGCATGTATATGTGTGTAGATATCTATTTATCTATATACAGGTGTATATATCTCTATATATGCGTATATATATATATATATATATATATATATATATTTCCAGACCTTTTCTTAAACATAATATGATACAAAATGGAGCATTAGGATAAAAATCCACATTGGTGTGTGATTACACTGCTTTAACCAGTTCATGATGAATCATGGCCAAAACTCTTAAAATGTATAGAATAACAAAGTCATCTCTAATAGCTACATATCATTTCCGTTTATTTGATGCACAGTATTTTAAGTGAACACATTAAACACATGCCTGTTTTTGTGTATGGAGGCTGATTTCAGCCTTCCCACATTAGGGGCCTTGAAGTGAGGTTGATACCTGTGGTGCATATCTTGCACACTTGTCTTGTCATTTTCTTAAAATAAAGACATTCCCATTGGTCAGGCAAATTGTTCCTTGCATTTGTTTAAATAGGCATTGCAGATAATTTTGACAGAGTAACAGAAAGATAGTCACAATTCAGAATATTACATATGATAAAGTATATATAGAATTGTTGGTGTTTGAGTGTGCACTTGTATTTTGAAGAGAAATGTGGGAAAAATGATCACCCGAATGTACGTTATCTCCTCTGGGTGACAGGGCTTCAGGGGTTCTTTTCTTGCAGAAGGTACTTATGAAATGAAACAAGTATTTTGTATTTATAAAATCACACACAAAAACACACTTATAATTTGCAGACTTAGAGAAACAAAAGGAAAACAAACAAAAAAAACAAATCAGTGGAATAAATGTATGGGAAAATGAAAAAACAAAACAAAACCCAGCTTCATTTTAAAAATGATACACTAAAAGATGCCCGGAATTTTCAATACAATAGTTTTGTATATTTTCAATAGTTTAATGTGTATTTATTTTAAAATATCTATCACCAGGCTTTTTTCCCTTTATTAATTTACACTTGTGCCAAAGTAGTATGAGTAAATTTGTGTCTCCTACTTGGGTATTGTTAGCCCACTTAGACTGCTGTTTTGTGAGATGAAGCTTTTTTTTTCTCTTTCAAAATAGCCCAAACATAACACTGGGGAGTAAAAGAATGAACTATGATATTTGGCACAGTGTACGAGTATTCTGTCTCAAATGCACAAGGTGGACTTACACAAATGTGACCATATAGGTGAATCATGGCAGTATGAAACAAACCAAAACACTATTACATGAAGCATCCTGCCCTTTTTATAAACTTAAAAAGCAGTAACACAGATATACTAATGGAATGCATTTTAACATTAGTAAGAGCTGGCTGAATACAGGATTTCTGAACAGATTTCTTTTTGTAGAGAAATGGTCAGGTTATGTGATGGGATGGTGGCACAGGGTACCCAATGGTCAGACAGTAGATATGAGTTATTTTCAGATGTAGCTTTGATTTTGTATTATGAATTTTCATTGTCAAATATATTTAGTAACTAAGAATATGCCATTAATGGACAAGTTATAAATATGTGACCAGAACCAAGGATTGTAATAGGATATCCAAAAGAGAATAATCATGTTTTATTATTTTAATTTGTGTTTCAGTGATTACTATTGAGTTTCACATCTTTTCACATATTACGTGACCCCTTTCATTCCCTTTTGTCTTTTGCCTCTCCATTGTTCTTTATGAGTGTTTATTCCTTTTTTGGTTTTAGTAATTCAGCTTTATATTTTATTTATTTTTTTATTTTATTATGTTATGTTAATTACCATACATTACATCATTAGTTTTTGATGTAGTGTTCCATGATTCACTGAATGGAGCACTGGGTGTTATACGCAAATAATTCAGCTTTTTAAATGAAGGGTCATTTCCTAATGTTATTCAAGTATAGTCTTTTAATTTTTTTTTTTTTTTGCTCATTTTGGCAAAATAAGTGAGATGGACACTGCATGTAATTTGAAAATCATTGACATGGACATGGTTGCTTCTATAGTAAGGACACATAGCTATGCTACACCTTTAGAGGTGAAACCGTTTTAAAGGTACTTCAAGTTAAATATTTTCATTAAATTAAAAAAATATTTGGATGCTTGCTCTAGTCTCTCTCTGACTCTGACTTTTGAATATAAGTTAGACATTTTTGCCTCGTTTAAAAAATTATCCCTGCATCTCAAAAGTTTTAGGAAATGCTAGAATATTTTATATCTCTGTCTAGCCATAAGATATCAGTGGAATTTAAACTTGATTAACTGCATTAGCAAATACTAAAAAGGAATGTTGCATTTGGACTACCTAAAACTATTTGTATCACAGTGGTTTTAATTTGTAACATAAGCAGTAATATATGTTTCCATAGATAGAAATCTACAGAGAAAATAAGATAGGGCATTTACTGAAATTAGAATATTTATCAAAAACAAATTGCATTTCCTTATGTATTCGCTGAGCTTAAATGTTAATGAAATTCTCTTTCAAATTATATCCACAAGGCAAATATTAGATAAGACCATGTTATCAAGGATTAAAAAATGATTGAATTGCTGTTTTTACACTTAATAATCTGGAACAGAGATGTAGGTCAATGGGAAAAAAAGGGTATTTTAAGATGTTACTGTTGCTTAGATAAATTGATAGTTCATTGAAAGAAATAATCAACCTTGTGCACACTTGGGGAAAAAAAAAGTGATTTCTTTTCATCCCAAATGTCAACTGAACTGGAAAGGGTGACATTTTGAATAAAGGAAAGTAAGGATAAAAATGCTTACAAAATGCTTATCAAATTGCATCCTTCGATTGCTTAGACCAAGCTCTTAGAATCCTGACTTATTATATTTTCAAATGTTCTGGTTTAGTTTCATTCAAAATGTCTAAACATTTTTTAATAGAATTAAACGTTTTTGCGTAAGTGTTCTTGTTATAAAGCCTCAGTAAAATGGAAGCATGGAAACTTCTACCACTAACCACCATCTGTTCTGATGCAAAAACCACTCTGCAAATTTCTGACAGCAGTAATGGCAAAATTCTGGTCTAGACGAATTTGTTTCCCTGAGAGAGAGAAAAGTTCAAACAGTGATACTGGATTACTGGATATTTTTACATGTGGATATTTTGCAATATGCTCTTTATTTTTTTAATTCATATAAATGAAGAGAAAGGAAATGACCTAACATTTAAGTCATCAAAGAAATGGTGTACATGAAAATAGAGAATTACCAAAATAGTCTACTTTATTCCATGTGTAACTCCTGGGATTTATACGAGTTTCATTCATAGCCAGATAGAAAGCCTATTGCTTTTGTTACAATTAAAATAAATTTTGCCTGGAGTCTCTTATTGTAATTTATTGTTATCAGTATTAAAGATGTATCCAGTCTCTTAAAATATAAGCATTGAACCTAGTTATTAATGTTTTAGTCCAAAATAACTGAGATAAAACACTGTTCTAGGGATGATAAATTACAATAATTGATAGATAAAGACATATGGAATGACAAAAGAAAATAGAGATGCATAGATATTATTCAGACTAAAATACTAAAAGTGTTTATATTGACAGTCACTTTTTGGCTTCCTAAGTGTCATTCTGCTCTATATTGGATTCTTTCAAACAGATGAAATCTTTGATCCATTCAGCTAGCTGATATTGTTATCACCCACTTTATTGGTAATATCATTATCTCATTATGAATATTTATATAACTTCGTTGGTTAAAGTCTCCTACAATTTGTAAGCAAATTTTATCTACATATTATTCAGAATCTAACCAAGAAAATAGAAATGACAATAAGGATTTGAATCAAAGGACGGTAGTGTAGGAATATGGTATAGATAGTATAGATCTGAGCATTAATTGCACAGATAATAAGGTTGTTGAGAAGCCAAACAATGGACCACCCCAAGAAATAATAAGTTGCTGCAGGAACAAAGGGAGGCAGCATTTACTGAATCCGTGGAAGCTGAAAATGCAACAGCCTGTCTGGCTAGAGAAAAAGCCATAATTGAGAGAGGGGACAGACACTGTACCTTCTCCTTAATTCTATCTTCCAGTATCTTGCCAGTGTTTCCAATTGCCAGCAAAGCTTGAAGCCAGCTGAGCTGGGAGCCTAGGAAACTGAGTGTCTCAGCTGTGTGCCAGGTCTCAGGCTTCTGCAATTTCTTTATACCTTCTAAACTGGCTTGAGTCTGATATTTTATGAAATGCTTCTATTATATTCAAGATTTTTTATAAACATAGTATGTCTTGATATGTCATATAGCAGCAAATTATTCTCATGAAAAGTTCAGTTCACATTGGGTATATCTTGGTCAAGCATTAATTTTCTACTAGGGCTGTAAAGTGCTGTTTAACAGCTGAAGACATGGTTTACCTTGAAGCCCTAGAGATCTTTGAAATAATTCTCTCTTGGAATTTGCAAATACATACATTGACCACAGCCATTTTAAGCATCATTAGATACACAGGTTCCTAAAAATTGTTTTGAAATTTGTATAAAAGCCTAGAATTACCTTGAAGTAATAGCCTCCCCTTTTTCTGGGTCCCTCTCATAACTGAAAATATTATGGGTTGGTTCCCTGGCATATGGACCAGAACAAAATGTATAAATCCCAAGAGATCCAACAATCAATGCAAAAATCTAATCTTCAATTTAAGGAATTCTGACAATACCCAGAACCCAGGTGTGTAGGAAAGTCACTGATGGGATAGGCACTTGAAATTTCACAGGATTTATCTGATATATATTTGTCTTACTCCTGTTTCTACTACTTATTCACCAAGTCTAATCACATTATATATCATTTGTACTATTGGATTCAACTCAAGGGTGAAGATCAAGGAACAATCTGATTACTGACCAGTCCCTTTAGTAAAATTCCATACTGTGTGCTTGGGTCATTTCAACTTTCTTTGTCTAGTGAAGAGCAGTTGTAAAAAGTCCTCAAGGAGAAGAAAGAAGTTGAAAAAATACTCTAACACTTTCAATAGCAATAGTTACAAAGCTAGTTTCTTAAAACATTGGACTATAAGATACTTGGTCTTAGGGAAGAAAATGTAGCTATTCCAAATAGGAGAAAGGATTGGCTTATGATGAGAGATCTGTTAGGCTATGATGCGGAGGTTGAAAGACTGTGTGCACAAGACTGCCTTTCCCAGCACAGATTTTGTAAGGTTATAGATTGTTGTAGAGTTGAGACTTTCCTTGTCTCTTACCTCTAGTCCTAGATTTAAAGCGCTCCTGTGATTAGGTCAGCCTACCTAGATAATCTCTTTTGATTAACCTAAAGTCAACCAATTAGTATCCATAATTACTTCTATAAAATTTTTTGCCACTTAGTATGTAATACCTTATCATAATTACAGATTTCACCCATGCTAAGGGGAGGAGATTATAGAAGGGCAAGGGTCAGTAGGATCATTTAAATATTCTGGCTACCACAGTTTCATTCGCTTTTGCCATTTTAAGGTAATATTACAGATTTTTCCCTTTATATGTCTTTGAAAAGGCTCACTGCATAATAACTTGTATTATCATGTGCTTTTCACCATTTCCACTTGGTGAATATAGACTACATGCATCTGGATGTCAGAGTGACACAGTTCCATGACATTTCAAGAAGGTCGGTTCTGCCCGGGATTATGGATGACACATCTTCAAGTGTCAAATATCCACAAAGAGATTAAGAAGGGATTTCCCAAAACAAGATTTGTTTATTTTCAAATTGATTTATCCAGTCTCCTGACTGGCCACTTCCATTATTGTTTAGGAAGAAGCCGGAAATGCAATGAGATTTTTAAAAGCTGCATGGAAGTAAGGTTCTTCTTCTTCTTCTTCTTCTTTTTAAAGATTTTATTTATTTGAGAGAGAGCATGAGAGAGAGAGTGAGAGAGAGCACAAGAGGGGGGAGGGTCAGAGGGAGAAGCAGACTCCCTGCTAAGTGGGGATCCCGATGTGGACTCAATCCCAGGACTCCAGGATCATGACCTGAGCCAAAGGCACTCGCTTAACCAACTGAGCCACCCAGGCGCCCAAGGTTCTTCTTGAAAGAGATAAAAACCAGCGACAACAGTATATACTTTTGAACATAGCTTGTGGTGGAACATATTTCCATCTCCTATATGTGACCACTTGGTGGCCTAACGTGGTCAAAACTTCCTAAGGTGCTACAAACCCGATTGATATTTGTTTTTCTTTAAGATTCCTTAGGATGTCAGAAACCCACTCACTGAAAAAAAGGGGAATCCTGACACTGATACCAAAATATTTTCATAAACTTTCAGGTAGTAGTTTCCTTATACTAAAATAACTTCTGTGCCTTTAAGCTGAGGATATCCTTTTCTAATGCTGGAGACACAAGGGCCTTGGAAAAGACTTAAAAGGACCCAGAGCCTTCATGTATTGAGTACAGAGTTAGAAAAGAGAAGGGCCTAGAGGTACTTAGAAAATACATAAAAGGACCTAGAAGAGTATAGCTGAAGGGAACAAAAAAAACTTGAGAAAAATTTATATTTATCTGATGTAAGTCCTCAATTACTGGTTGAGCATCTCACACATGAAGTTAAAAACAAGACAGCTCCATGTTCTAGCCTCAGTTGTCATAAAAGGAAGGAGATGCACCAGTACTACTTTTAAGATGCACCAGTACTACTACTTTTAAAAGAAATCTCTTCCAACCATTGTCATATGATCAATGGCCATCATGTCATTCAAAAATCTTTAGTTACAGTAGACTACCCTTAAAATTGGGCAAAATAATCAAGACATTAGGTAATGGGTTTATACTATTGTAACTCATCTTCTTATCTTGAAAGTAATGATTTGATTAGACCAATATGTACATTTCCCACATATTTAAATGTAGGGAAACTCATAACCATACAGTCTTACTAAATACACATTGACTATTAGGAGTTTTTTCAAAGCTTGCATGAATCATTTAAAATAAAACCTCACTAGTTATTCACTAAAACTATCAAATTGTGCTCCCAGATTTTGCTTAGAATATGTCCTTTTACTCCCCTGGCTGGCAAAACCAAAGAAATGTTGCAGGATTTTTCAATAAAATAAAGAGAGTCAGATGCTTATTCATTGAACAACCAAGCAAAACAAGATGGATAAGCAGAAATACGTTACAGAGCCAATTCGTAGACAAGCATAAGTGAGAAAAAGCAGCCCGATATGGCAGAGCTCCCACTGAGGTGGTCCTATTTTAAGCAAAGCCCAGAGCTGGTGAATAGAGTCCATTATTTCTTCCTATTTTAATTCAATAAAAACAGAACAAAACACGATTCCAATACCATCAGCAAATTAGGTAGAGCTGAACTGAATGGATTTTACACAGGCAAATGGAATCTTTGAGAAAAGGTGGTAGAAAGCAAGAGGGCCAAATCATTTTAAATTTTATTTTAATTCCCTATTTGGTTAAAATACATTTCAAAGTATCCAAGACAAATAAATTAGACATTCTAAGATCAATTTGAAATTTGGCAAAAGCATGCAAGGCAGAAGTTCAAATTAAAGCCAGCCAGGGACAATTTTATAAAATCACTTAGGTTGTCAAAATTCTACCTTCTAATAACAGTTCTAAACCATGTGTAACAAGTACTTCATCTCCCAAATTCTCTTTTACTTCACAAAAAATTATTATAGAATATTTGTTGAAAGACTTAAGTTCCTTTGCGAATCAGTGTGTGTATGTGTGCGTGAGTTTTTGTAACTTTTTCAGGGTTTCTCTCTGTAGGCATAATAAAACTTTTTTTTTTCCCAAAGTTAACCTTAGCATGTGTATACATCTTTAAAAGTTGGTATTTGAACACAATTACAATCCTGATTTTTTCTATCATTTAAATAGAAAAGGTTAGATAGGGACGCCTGGGTTAAGTGGGTTAAGCGTCTGCCTTTTGGCTCAGGTCACGATCTTTGGGTCCTGGGATCAAGCCCTGTATCGGGCTCTCCACTCAGTGGGGAGTTTGCTTCTCCCTTTCCCTTTGCCCTCCTCCCCGCTGCCAACTCATGCACATTCTCTCTCTCTCTCTCTCTCAAATAAATAAAACCTTAAAAAAAAAAAAAGGTTGGATGTATTTTTTAAACTTTTTATAAAATTTCAATTCATTTTACTTTCCAGCACCATGTCATGGCAAATGGCAAGACTCCATTCTTGTTTATGGCTGAATAATACTCCATTGTATATATATATACACCACTCTTCTTGAGCCATTCATCTATGAATGGACACAAGCTATTTCCATAATTTTTAAATAATCCCCCTATAAACATAGAGGTACATGTATCATTTGAATTAGTGTTTTTGTATTTTGGGGATAAATACCCAGTGGCTCCATTAGTGGATCATAGGGTAATTCCATTTTTAACTTGTTGAGGAACCTCCATACTGCTTTCCACAGTGGCTGCACCAGCTTGCATTCCCACCAACAGTGCAAGAGGGTTCTTTTTCTCCACAAACTTGACAATACTTCTTGTTTCTTACATTTTTGATTTTAGGCATGTGATAAGTATGAGATGATACCTCATTGTAGTTTTGATTTGCATTTCCCTGATGATGAGGGGTACTGAACATCTTTATATGTGTCTGTTGGCCCTTTGGATGTCTTTTTATTTAATTTTATTTATTTCAGAGAGAAAGAGGAGACAACACAGAAGCATAAGCAGGGGAGGGAGAGGGTCAGAGGGAGCAGATTCCCTATGAGCAGGCAACCTGCTGCGGAACTGGATTCCAGGACCCTGGGATCATGAACTGAGCCAAAGGCAGATGCCTAACCACTGAGCCACCCAGGTGCCTCTCAATGTCTTCTTAAGAGAAATGTTTCTGTATGTCTTCTGCCCATTTTTTTAAAGAATATGTTTTTTGGGTGTTGAGTTTTATAAGTTCTTTATATATTTCGGATATTAACATTTTATCAGACACATCATTTGCAAATATTTTCCCCTATTAAGGAGGTTGCCTTTTAGGCAACCTAAAACCTAAAAAAGGAAACCTGTTTCCTTTGCAGTGCAGAAGCTTTTTATTTTAATGTTCTAATAGTTTATTTTCTTTTACTTCCCTTGTCAGGAGATATAGCTAGAAAAATGTTGATACAGCTGATGACAGAGACATTACTGTCTATGCTCTCTTCTAGGATTTTTATGATTTTAATCCATTTTGAGTTTATTTCTGTGTATGGTGTAAGAAATTGGTCCAGTTTCATTCTTTTGATGTTGCCATCCAGTTGTCCAGACACCATTTGTTGAAGAGCCTTTTTCCTACTGAATATTCTTTCCTGCTTTATCGAAGATTAATTGACCATATGATTATGAGTTTATTTCTGGGTTTTGTATTCTGTTCCAGTGATCTATGTGTCTACTTTTGTGCCACTACTATATTGTTTTGATTCCTTTGTAATATAACTTGAAGGCTGGAATTGGGATATCTCCAGCTTTGCTTTTCTTTTCCAAAATTGCTTTGGCAGTTCAGGGCTTTTTATGGAAAACACTAAAGACTCCACCAAAAAAAAAAAAAAAAAACTACTAGAACTGATAAATGAATTCAGTAAAGTTGTAGGATACAAAATTAATATGAAGAAATTTGTTGCATTTTTATACACTAACAATGAAGCAGCAGAATGGGAAATTAGGGAATCAATCCCATTTACAATTGCACCCAAAATAATAAGATACCTAGGAATAAACCTAACCAAGGAGGTGAAAGACCTGTGCTCAGAAAACCATAAAACATTAATGAAAGAAATTGAAGATGACACAAAGAAATGGAAAGGCATTCCATGCTCAAGGATTAAAAGAACAAATACTGT
This sequence comes from Eumetopias jubatus, assembly GCF_037043125.1. Taxonomy (NCBI): domain Eukaryota; kingdom Metazoa; phylum Chordata; class Mammalia; order Carnivora; family Otariidae; genus Eumetopias; species Eumetopias jubatus. Next base: position 77,535,098 of record NW_028274811.1, on the reverse strand, counting down.
TAAAATATCTGTACTTCCCAAAGCAACCTACAGATTTAATGCAACCCCTATCACCTGACGTACGTAGCACAAGAGAATCTTCAAACTAAATTTGAGTGGCCCAGAGCACTGGTTCTGGTTGGTGGCCTATACGTTGATTTCTTTATCACTCACTTCCTTGCCTTGTTGCCAAAAATTTGAAGGTTGACCATTGTCTCATGGTTCAGAAGAGCATTTTATAAAAAACAAACACTGACATAGAACCAGAAAAAGTATTATTAGCTTTGTTGTATTTCATTATTGGCATCTTGGGAAATAATAAAACATAAAACCAATGCCTGAATAATTGTTAGCACAACATTCAGGGGAATGATTTTTTTTAAAGAGATTTTTTTATTTATTTGTCCCAAAGAGAGTATAAGCAGGGGGAGGGGCAGAGGGAGAAGCAGGCTTCCCGGGGAGCAGGGAACCCGACGTGGGGCTCGATCCCAGAATCCTGGGATCATGACCTGAGCCAAAGGTAGATGCTTAACCGACTGAGCCACTCAGGTGCTCCCAGGGGAATGATTTTTAAAAGGTATCTTGGTGAAGTCCATAGCAACGCTACTGGATTTGGGATTAATTTTGAACATTTGGTTCACTTGTTTCTAACTCTCCTGCACACCATGTGTCCTTGAAAGGATAATGGTAAATATATAATGGGCTTCATATGATACAAAGGGCAATAAGGCTGATTTATGGAGAATGATGCAAAAAGGACCATATTTTACAGAGAGTAGTCTGTGAATACTTGACTAAAAACATGGCATTTGGGCAGAGAGTTGATGAAACAGGAAGCCAGAAGAAAGTCTTTTAAATGTTTGGAAGGAAAGATTCCCAGAAAGACGAGAGCAAGTTCAGGGACCCAGAACTATGATATACTTGGTAAAATACAAAACCACTCAGTAGGTTGTTAGTGCTGAAGGTGGCTTGAGGAGAATGGTACAAGATTTGGTTAAAAGTGGACCATTAATGCATAACAAATATTCTTAACAAATATTTCTTGCTAGTACCATTATCTCAATTTAAGTTTAAAGCTCTAAACACATGCAGAAAATAAGTTCTGAAAAAAATCTAACTTGGAATGTTAGGATATGTTTCCTTATAAAAATTATACATAAATCTCTGAATTGAATGTATACCACTGAAAAAATATCTAGAAGTCTAGATGAGATTTTTAATCTGTTTCCACATTAAAAAAATATCCAATATCCTTTTATTCTTCCTGTAACCTTTATTTATGAGGTAGCTGACTTCAATCAAAATACTTTGGTCATTCTTTAACAAGCTATCTTTGATCTGATTTAGAACAGATTATGCTGTTTTTAAACTTCTTTACACCACAAACATACTTGTAAGAATTTTTTTGTGTGTGAAAAGGATAAAATTTGTTCTGTGATAGCATTATTAAAGGAAATAAATATTTGAAAACTCTGTTAAGGTTTTATTTCTTATTTTTACTTTTAATTATATATTTGGATCTTTACTTTTTAGGAATAATCTCAAAATTACAGAAGAGTTACAAGAATAGTACCAAAAAAATCCATTTACTCTCGACCCAGCTTGCCTGAATGTTAACCTATTACTGTATATATTCTGTGTGTGTGTGTGTGTGTTTGTGCATGTGTGTATAACATTATGACCCATTTGGGAGTAAGTGGCAGACATAATGCCTTTTACCCTTAAATACTTCAGTGCATACTTCCTATTAAAAGGACATTTTATGCATAAACACAACAGTGATCAATGGTACACAGCAGTCAGTTGTCTTGAGACCAGGGCAGCTATTTAGAAGAATGTCCCTTAACTAGGGTTTCTCTGATGTTTCCTCATTATCTGATTTATGTGATACATTTCACAAGGATACCACAAAAGCATTTCTGTGTTTCTCTTGGCAAATTACATTTAGCGACTCACAGTTTTGAATATTGCCAATACGGTGAGGTTAATTCAGCTAAAGTTTGTGTGCCAGGTTGTTTGAACTATAGTTTACTATTGTTTCCCTTTGTATCAGAGGGAGATATTTTGAGACTGCATAGATAAACTGTTTCTTGTCAAACTTTTACCCATTCATTTTAGTATTTCTTGATGATACCTGCTTGAACTAAGCATTACTAGTAAGTTTGCAATATAGTGATTGAAAAACATCTCCTATCTTCTCTACTTAGTATTCTATTGTAAAAAAAGAGTTTTTCCTTTCTCTTATTAATTAATATTACTACAGAATCAAGGATTCCTATTGTATTCAATAGGTTATGTTATTCAATACTAAAATCATATCGGATTTGGTCAGTGAAAGCTCCTCCGACTCTCATGTGTCCTTCTGACATACCCATCTCATCATTTGAGCATTTCCTCTTTAGTTTAATATACGACTATTACTTTATTTTTGGCAGAAGCTCATGCAGCCTCATCTTCCTTTTCTCTGTCCCATTCCTGGGAAATAGTCTTCCTAAAGGAGCCCGGTTTTCTTTCCATGGTATACTGAGTAGAAACCAAGATACTGGCCTTAGGTGTACTCATAGCCACTAAGGTTTCATTGTTCCTAAACCTCAGCAGACATAGCGAAGGGAAAAACATAAGCAAATATATAGACACATAAACGTATGAATGTATGTGTCTGTCCTCATATGTGTGTATATCTCTATGTACATATCCATCTACCTGCCTATCTAATAAATTGGGAATTCACAAAGATACCTCCAAATCCAATTCAACATCACAGGGTTCATTCTGGCTTTCCACTTTTTCACATATGTAACTTTCTTTGACTGTGAGAAACCTCATTATATTCAGAATACATTAAAACAAACAAAAACCACTGCAAATAAACTTTCCAAAATAGAACTCAGTATTTGCTTACAGATTTCTTTTAAGGATTTACATCTAAAACTTTTCTTTCAAATGTTAGTTGGATCACTTTCTTTCTTCCTTTCAATGTGTTTATGTTAATTTTTTTAAATAAAATTTAATTTTTTTAACTTTTTTTTATTATGTTAATCACCATACATTAGTTTTTGATGTAGTGTTCCATGATTCATTGTTTGCGTGTAACACCCAGTGCTCCATTCCGTACATACCCTCCTTAATACCCATCACCAGGCTAACTCATCCCCTCAACCCCCTCCCCTCTAGAATCCTCAGTTTGTCTCTATTATATTCAAATTTATGATTTTTTTTGCTTTCTTCTCTAGTTTTCAGGTATTGGTTTAAAAGTCAAAATTATGTTGAAAATGAAGGAACAGGGAACAGGTTTATCTTCATTTGCTAACCAAGGAGAATTGGACACAATATACAAATGAGCAGTTTTCACACATTGGAAATAGCACAGGGCAGTGGCATCTGAGGGGGAAAAAAGAGATAAATTAGCTGATTCCTGTGATTGCCCCAATTTACTTCCAGGATACAGTGCAAATGTATTTAGGAAATAACTTGGCGTTTGAGAAATCTAAGGCATTTAGAATTTATGGGACAAAATAACAGAGAGAGAGATTCTTCCCAGAAAGGTCAGATTGTCCTGCTTCCTGATTTTTATCTTGCTGACTACTGAATGTGTTTGTATTCCTACACATACACTGAAGCTATGTTCTGGGAAGCCTTTTACTTGAAAATAGTTAAATCTTTCAGGTCTTGCTTTTGAGATTGGCCACATGGGACAAGTCTATGACTAATTATTCCCCATTACCAAGGGAATTATGATGTAAATATTTTACTTTACTCAGTGCTCTATATATTTTGAGATTTTTTTCAGTCTGGCTGGTGCAAAAGGCACTCTTTCTGGCCCCGGGTGAGCATTGGGTACTGTTACCTCTTGTCCTTTTGGATGCTTCTTTCCCTGGCTTGTGGTGGTTTCCTCACAGGAATGCAGTGGTCACTGCAAATTCTCAAATGAGACTCTGCAAATGTCTGTGGTTCATTCCCTGCATGGCACTTTTGTCTCCAACACTCTCTGTCCAAGAGCTCTGGCCCCTGTAGTGTCCCCGGATGTTCAGCTCCGTCCTTCTGGCCCACTAGGTTCCAGCGGGGCTCCTGCTCTCTGCACCGTACCTGGAAACTCCATATACTGAGTCAAGATGGTAGTGTTCATTCGATTTGCTCCCATCTCTAATGGATCCCTTTTGTTGCCTGATGTACAGTATCTTGCTTAATGTTGCATCATGTATTTTGTCTATTTTTTGGCTGTTTCAGAAAGGAGAGCATATCTGGTCTCTGTACATCATTACCTTATATGCTATCTGGTATCATTTGCCTCCAGTAATCCAATGCTTTGCATTTAGATGGTTGCTCTGTGCAGTGTCTTGTCTCTTTCCCAGATTTCAGTTTATTTGGTTGCCCTGTGACATCAGATTGCTTCTTTAAAGGGAGGTATTATCTTGACATTTTCTCAGTGGGAAAGACCCTCTTTTCATCTTTGCACAAATTTCTAACTGAAATCAGAAGACTGTAATAGTTGTGTCAATATTTGTATGTAAAGAAAAAAATACTGTTAGAGAAAGAGAAAGCATAATGGATAAAGAAGATGAGTGAGTCTTACTTTCTTGGAAACAGAGTATCTAACATGCACTAAGTCCATCCTCTTGCTCTCTTAAATAAAAGTTTCTCTAGAGCTAGTAGAAATTCAGGAAGAGTGAGTTGTACCAGTAAGTCACTCATAGTGCTTAATTGGTACTCACTGTAAATAATTTAGAGCAACACACCCTTTCTATAGTGTTATCATATTAATCCAAGATAAAGGTATTTACCTTTTGATTTAATGAGCTGCTGAAGTGTATTAACCTTTGCAATATGCCAATTTATTCCTTTTAATTGAATACATGTTTTAAAGGATGTCAATTTTATTCAGAATAATGAAAACAATAGAAGAACTAAGTACTGTTTTAAAAATGCAATGATAGCACAAGTACTTTATGGCCAATAAAGAAGATAGGGGTTAATCCATTCATGGGTAGGAAAACAGCAATATTTGTTATGTACTTGTCTCCTAATCCTTCTAATTTCCAGGAAGATAAAGGAAAATATAAAAGTAGATTTGTAGCATCTTTGGAAATTTAATGAAGACCACATGAAATTATTGGGAAGAAATTTATTTAACACCACTGCTAATATGCTTGAGTTTATATATATATATATATATATATATATATATATAATCTCTAAATGCTGTTACTAAATAATATCAGCTGTATGTTTGGATCTATTTTAATAGTAACTGAGAAAAATTTTATACCATATCCAAGTGAAAATTTTACTTGGCCCTTTGAATTTGCTTTTATGACTTCAGATTCGAAATAAGTGAAAAACATTTAGTTTTACAAAATCAATGAAAAGTTCATAGCTTTCTTTGTATATAATAATTTTGTGACTCATGAAAGTATATCCGGTATATAATTATGTGGGTTATATGTGTCAAAATGCCTTATTTTAATAAATGTTTCTTGTAGGCTCAGTAGTAGTAAAATGTTTTTTTCATTTTAATTCATTTTTTTGTGATTCTTTAGGTTTTTTGGCGGTAGGTGTATTTTGTAGTTTTAATTATTAACTGTTTTGCAATGATAATTTATCCCGTTACTTTTTTAACGAAAACTGTTGCTGTGTGCTAGTTTCTTAAAGACATTTATGTAGATAATTCACAACCACCATTCCTTTTTCATCACCACTTGCACAGTGTGTGTGCACCGTAGCTAAGGAGGTGAATCAATTTTACTGAGGTAGACAGTAATTAAACAGAGTAAGATGAAGCAAAGGCCTCCATATCTTCCATATGGTATTTCCAACACCTGTGAAAATATTTGAACAATATCATTAGGCTTTACATGGCAAATACCATTTTTCACCAGCTTTCCATTTTAATTTTTTTATGTGTGATGGGATTTCCTTTCATCATGTGTTCTTATTATAACCTTTTTTTGTGATTTTTTTTCCTCCGCACTTTTTAAAATCAATTCATGCAGATTTCAAAATCCAATGAATAAAAGTGCAAAAAAAGAATTCTTAAGAATCACACAGTAGCGCCTGGGTGGCTCAGTATTTTAAGCTTCTGCCTTGGCCTCGGGTCATGATCCTAGGGTCCTGGGATCCAGTCTGCATCCGGTGGGCTTCTTGCTCAGTGAGAAGCCTGCTTCTCCCTCTGCCTGCCTCTCTCCCTGCTTGTGCAATCTCTCTCCCTCTTTCTCTCAAATAAATAATTAAAATCTTAAAAAAAAAATCACATAGACTCTAGGACAAGGAGGGGTCATTTCTGGGCTGATAGTTACTCTGTAAGAAAATAGAAAAGTCTTAAGAGTAAACTGATCAATTTTGCTGATTCTGAAAGTTTGGATTATGTATCAGATTATTATTAAATGTAAGACTTCTGTGGACAGTGTCTTTTCCATTTCCTTGCACTTCTCCATAGAAATTTTCACTGGCTAGTATTTGGAATTAATTCCTTTGTCTCTATTATTGGACGCTTTTCTATTAAATGGAAGTTTAAGTTAATGAAGGTGCTTGTGTCATTGTATAATTCTAATTTAGAATCCTGATTCTGCTGTGGGCTAAAAGAGTTACCCAGAACAAGTGAGCTTACTTATAGGAACCTTAGTTACCTTAGATACCCAAAATTCAGAATATGAAATTCACTTCAAAAGATTAGGTAGGTGGAGTCAGTGTATCTTAGGATCCCAGGGGATAATTTGAATGTCACAGTTCTCAATTAGAGTTAACTAGTTCTCCCTCTTCCCAGACTTTACTCTATGGTTTGTGCATACTGTGAAAATCCTGCCTCATTCTACTAGTAATGAGGAAAGAGGCCAGTGCGTTCTTCTTCTTTGTAAGCCTCAGTCGATTCAATCTGTACAAGATTTTCCATTACAAAGCCTTTGTTTATCCTGCACAATTCGCCTGGTATGTCTTTACCATTCAATTAAATCTATCTCCGTTTCCAAGTTCATGTTTCTTCCATGAATCAATTTTAGTGCCTTAAAATGCCTATCAGCAAAGTCAGACCTTCTTGCAGCATGGCTTTTAAACATGTAATTTGTTTTGCTTTGTATCTTAATACAGTAATTATTGTTTAAAATATTTCTATCTTGATATTAAAGATTGTGTATCAACAACAAAATGTGTTCAAAGTGTAGTCAAGTAATTGCATTATTTTAATACTTAGAAGTATATACCCCTATTAGATACTAAGTGGAAAGGCTTTTATTGCTTATTAGAAAACCATTTATCTCCTACATTATAGGATGCTTTCATACCTTAAGAGCAATAATTTGAGTTATAGTCATAGTTTGTCATCAAATGCAAAAGATATTTCTTAGAAGGGATTTAAGGGGATGTGCAGTCAGTCCTCCCTCTGTTCCAGTCAAAGTGGGACAATAAAAATATGCTGTCTATGCTCCCTGTCCTCTGAAAACTACAAAGCCCGTGGTGCTTGGCAAGAGGTATGGTGTAACATGGCGTAGCGTAGTTACTGGGCATCAAGCACAGCTGGTTTTCTGCATGTGTTCGCTAATGTGCAAGTGAACGGCCAGGTCACTTCATACTAAGTTTAGAATTACATAGGACTTCTTGATCAATAGAATGAGTTTGATTATTCATCCACTGACCATATTTTGAAAGTCTTTAGCAATGCCTTTATCATAGTAAGATAATCTGGCTCTGTTTTTAATCTATCCCAGTACTACATCTGTGAAAGAGATGGTGAGGAAATAGCTATCATGAAGGTTTTCATTGTTCTTTTATGTTCCTTTTCCACTTAGACCCTTGTACCCTATCCCATTGGTCTCCCGAAGACTACTCTGTGTCCTGAGGTTTTCGGTATCTCTCTGTAGTACAGTGCTTCATTTCAGTTTGTTATTCATTTATTCCTCTTTATTCTTTCAATGAATAATAGTTCAGGCTACCCAGATGCAGGCCTTGAGGTAGAGTTTGAGTAAAGACAACTTTTTTTTTTTTTTTTGAGAAGTGATTCTAGAAAAACATCAGTAAGGTAGTGGGGGATAATAGCAAGCAAGAAAAAAGCCAACACAGAGGGGCAATTGAAGTTCATCCAGCTGGGGAACTCTGGGATGTAGTAAAAGCATCTTAGAGTTATATCAGTTAAGGCACAGGAAACTCAGAGGCTTATATACTCTCTCCCGTTAGTCATTAGTCAGGTCTTACTTGAGTCAGTAAGTCTGACACTTTTGGCTTGTCCTGATTGAAAATAAATGTGCTCCTCCAGCAAGAAAAAAAAAATTGTAAAACAACCCTCAGATAGAAAGTTGATATGTTCTGTAGAGGCAGTCTTCATTGTAAAATGTGAGTGTGGATGGGGATCTGGGCAGGGGCAACAATACTGCTACAGTGTTGATTTGATACTTGGTGATTATGTGGGGTATACAAAATCTCCAAATTGTTTTGGTTTTAACATTAATCATTAAATAGAGTAATGATTTTCTTAAATACACCAATTAGTATAAAATTAAAAGCACATATAAATAATTTAAGTTCGAAATGGGACAATTCTAGATGGGAAACAAAAGTAATAAAAATAAGAAAATGCAGGCTAACTTCTGAATAAAGGATTGCATTTAGGTCAAGTTTTCTCACTCTGCACAATATTGTCATTCAGGACTGGATAACTTTTGAAGTGGGGGATATCCAGTGGCCAGTAAGATAATTAATAGCACCTCTAGCATTAATCCATTCTTTATCCTACACTGAGTTTGAAGAAAATACCCTGAGTTTTGCTCTAAGCCAGGAGTATATGAAATACTAAGCAATATGGAAAGAAAGGGATTTTTGGGCAACTTAAGTTTTCTTAACAAAAATAAGTGAAACTGCAAACTCAAATACTTTGGGGCAAAAAATGATTGGACATAAAAGGAATGTGGGTTCATGGGGTCCTCTTCATTCAGAATGATTTACAGTGTAAATGTATACTGAATCTGTTTGCTATATAATTGACTTCTATATAGTTTGAGCATCCCTTAGCACTGTCAAATTGACACATAGTATTAGCCATTAGAGAACATAACGTATTCACTTCTGTGATGCACTAGATACTTAGAAGTTTGTGGATTGAAGGATTTAATACTAAGCTAAGGTTAGGTCACCTTTAAAAAGTATTTTATATTGAAGAACACCTCCTAAAACAGCGGTCATAATGAGAATTATATTTTGAGCATTTCATTTGTATTTGCTTGTATGGAACTTGCCACAGATGTTGAACCCAAAATTATTATAAGAAGGATAATTTTCTGCTTTGATAAGATTTTCTGCTTTGATAAGATAATTTTCTGCTTTGATAAAATTTTTCCCCATGGAAAAGAAACTGCTGAAGTTGAATTGATTCTAACAAAGAAAGAACAACTGTATTTATGTGAATTTAAACAGTTTTTAAAATGTTTGAAAATACCGAAGGTATTATCATAACACAGTAATCAACTTATCAAACCTAGTACATTCAAGAAAAAGGGGGAAATAAAACTTAGAGATAAAAGTTAATATCTACGAGTGTGTGTGAGAGCAATACTTTTGTTCTGAAACATGAGACTATTATATATATTTACTTTTAATATACTAAAAAATGATCAAGTTCTAAATATTTTTTTTTTACTTCTAGAAAACTTAAGTTCGTGCGACTAAAAAAATTCAGGAAAGGAAATTCTAGGAAAGGAAATCTGAAATGGAAGCCTTGTACTGTTTGAAAAATATCTTTAACTTATTTCAAAATTCATTATAGTCTAATATGAAATACCAAAGTGTAATGAACTCTTCGGAGGATTCACTCCAATTTGCTTATGTTTTAAATGAAGAGACTGAAGTTGTAAATACTTGCTCCCTTTATCAGACAGATAATTAAGAGCACATCCATGACTGGCAGTCATGGCGTCTGAGTCAACATCCCATATCCTTCCCGTCTGTTTTTTTCCTTTCCAAATAACTCATTTTGGTGCTCTAAAAAACTTATGTTTAGGAAAATTATTATTGTGAGGGATCTAGAAGGAGTCAAATAAGCGGAGGTAGAGAAATTTATTAGACACTTTTCTATGGATTTTGTGACCCAACAATGAACCCTTCTAATGGTTTCCATCTCTTTTCTTGCTTGGAGTTTTCAAGCAAGTTGGGACTAAATTACACCAAACTCAGTCTTCGTTTTAGGACAGACACTAAAAATGGTTTATTAAATTTATCTCTGGGGAAAAAAATAGGTAAGTAAAAAAGACACAAGGTAAGTTAGAACTTCTAAATGCTAAGTTTTAAAGAGATTAATCAATAGCCCTTTCACTAAGTCTTTTATTAGGATAATCATTATTAGGATAAGAAATGTCATTGCCTTTATTTTTGTTTGCTATTCATACTTGTTAATACCATCTAATTTTTTAAATTTAATTTTAATTCCAGTATAGTTAACATACAGTGTTATATTAGTTTCAGGTATACAATATAGTGATTCAACAATTCCATGCATCACCCAGTGCTCATCACCAGAATTTCATCCCTTAATCTCCAACCCCTATTTCACCCATCCCTCCACCATCCTCCCATCTGGTAACCATCAGTTTGTTCTCAATAATTAAGAGTCTGTTTCTTGATTTGTCTCATTGTTTTTTTCTTTGCTTGTTTATTTCTTAAATTCCACATATGAACAAATCATAAGGCATTTGTCTTTTTCTAAATGACTCCTTTCCCTTAGCTTTCTAGCTCCCTTGATGTCATTACGAATGGCAAGATATCTTTCATTTTTATGGTTGCGTAATGTTCATAGTATACACACACACACACACCACTCATCTTTACCATTCATCTATCAATGGACTGTTGGGCTGCTTCCACAATTTGGCTATTGTAAATAATGCTCCTGTAAACATAGGGGTGCATGTATCCCTTTGAACTAGTGTTTTTCTATTTTTGGAGTAAGCACCCAGTAGCGCCATTGCTAGAGCCTAGGGTAGTTCTATTTTTAACTTTTTGAAGAACCTCCATACTGTTTTCCAGAGTGGCTGCACCAGTTTGCATTTCTACCAACAGTTCATGAGTGTTCCTTTTTCTTCATAGCCTCGCCAATACCTGCTGTTTCTTGTGTTTTTGATTTTAACCATTCTGATAGGTATGAGGTGATATCTCATTGTGGTTTTGATTTGCATTTCCTCATGATGAGTGATATTGAGCATCTTTACATGTGTCTCTTGGCCATCTCTATGTCTTCTTTGGAGTAATGTTTCTTCATGTCTTCTGCTCATTTCTTAATTGGATTATTTGTTTTTTGGTGTTGAGTTGTGTAAATTCTTTATGTATTTTGATACTAACCCTTCATAAGATAAGTCATTGGCAAATATCTTCTCCCATTCAGTAGGTTGCCTTTTAGTTTTGTTGATTGTTTCTCAATTTCACATAATTTGTCTAAAAATCTTCTCCGCTTTTTTTTATTCTTCCTTCCATATTTAAAGATATATGTGTTGATACAAGAATGGATAGGAGAAAAAAGTATCATATAAAATGTATGAAAGATGATATTGACTAATGTAAAATATCTAGTTATTCATAATTGCTTTCATAATTTTTTAGTCTTCTAAATGTCATGAATCTCCTCAACAATTCCAATATTTGATAATAATGTATTCATCACCAAATGTCTTAACTGTTTTATTTTTCTGTAGGCTAGGAAGAACATAAGGGTATTAAGAGCAAATGTGTTATTCATATTTTATACATATACCGTATACATATTTATATATAACCTATATGCAGGTTATAATTTTTCTGAGAACAGGACTTCAGAGAGATAACTGTGTGCAATATCCCATTGTCATCCAGAGATCTTAGTTTTTAAAGAAATATTACAGTTGTCATCACTTTTTAAAACATTTTAAAATTTATACACAACAAATTTATTTTTTCACATACAATTTTATGATTTTGGACAAATGCTGTAATCAAGATACAAAATAGTTGTATAACTTCAGAAAATTTTGCTTTACTGTAATAAAATTTTCCTTGAGCCTCTTAATCCCTGGAAACCTGTTAAAAATAAAGCATTTGAGGAATAAATTCTTGTGCTTGATACTGATGAGAGACTTTTAAAAGGATGTAGTGGTGATTTTTACATGTTACTACAAACCTAAGAAAAAGTGCAGGTAAGCATTTCATTCTACACTGTGTCATATTTCAATTGCAATTTGCAATTGGGTTTTAACTTGTAATGTTCTAAACAAATATAAATTGCTCATTACATATAAAATCTCAGGATCACAGATGTTACTGACTTGAGAGAAAATATTTGATTGTGAAATTGATTTTGAGTATTAGCAATTACTAAATTAAACTTCCAATTTGGAAAGAGATGGTTCACAGGGTAAGGAAAAGTAGAGAAACAAGGGAAATAGGAGAGTGTTTTAGGACATTATTTCATCAAAGGGATATCTCACTGATTATTCTGTGCTTCTGTTTACCAGGACATCCATAGAATCCGTATGTAGTTGTGGAAACTCAGAAAGTGCTAGGATATCCTGGGGTAATAAAGCATATACATGATAAATATATTTCATTTATTTACAGTATATTTTTTGACCAATGTTGTGGAAAACAGATGGAAATTCAAGCTTTGCTGCCATGATTATCACATGAGGTCAAATATATCAAGGAGCTATTTCTTTTTTTTTTTTTTTAAGTTTTTAAAGGATTTTATTTATTCATTTGAGACACAGAGATACAGAGAGAGAGAAGAGAAAGCATGAGCAGGGAGAGAGGCAGAGGGAGAGGGAGAAGCAGGCTCCTTGCTGAGCCAGGAGCCCGATGTGGGGCTCGATCCCAGGACCCTGGGATCATGACCTGAGCCGAAGGCAGACGCTCAACCATCTGAGCCACCCAGGCACCCCTCAAGGAGCTATTTCTAATCAAGAATAAACATTACATAGCTTCTCTTTCGGTGGAACTTATTTCTTTAAGAAAATAAGTTAATCAACTTTCTCATTCATAAAGACAAATTTTCATAGCCTAAAACATTTAAAATACTAAACAGTAATACACTTATAAACAAGTTATTTTAACTCACACAGAACCTTTTTCCTTGGAGAGAGCATGCAAATAAATACATCTTGAATCATGTGTTGTGATTATCTAAAATTTTTTTTTGGTGAAGTATTATTCCCATATGTGTCATACCGTACCATCTTCAAGAGCTGACAGAAAAATTGTTTTTACATACTTAGAAAATTAAAATTTCCTAGCAGAATGGCCAGAATTATTCTAAGAATACTTAAAATATTCTTCCCTTCTGCTGTTTTTCTTTCCATATGTATGTCTTAGAAGTCTGTTTATCATTAGATGAATCTCTGAAAATTTAGAAAAATGCAAAAGTCATATGCCCATGTAACTTTAAAAAATATTTGGAGATTTCCTTTGTCATGGTATAAGTTGGTTAATTAAAATAGTAATACAGAAATATTATAACTGTTCTTCCAAAATCCTTACGACTTTTTATGAGTGAGTAGAGTTTGGCTCAAATAACATAAATTACTAACTGCATATAAACACATCAAAAGCCTTATTAAAATTTAGCTCTGTGCTTCTGGACATACATTTCAGAATCTGTGGCCCTTGGAGATTATGGGAGTACCTTGAAAGAAGTCAGAAAACATCTGGCAGGGAGATTTTAGAAGATTCTCTTGGCATTTAGAAAATTTAGAAGAGTATTCAGGCATTTATAAAATTCCTTTGATATCATGATGTCTAATGAGAGTTAAGGCAATGCATATCCCCAATCGTAGCTCCCTAGTGGACATAATGAACTGGGCTTTCAGGAGGAAAAAAGGCAAGATTTCATTCATATTGCAATTACATTTTGATCTTCTACCCAATACCATAAACCTCTTATCATTTAAAATAATCGGGGCAAATATATTTGAGAAAATTAACCTGCCCCTGTATCATATATCTTCCTTAGCAATATTTGTTAATTAACTCTGGGTTTTTGATCCAGACTCCCTCCCAAATATCAAGCATCAAGAAATCATACAGTTGCCCTGAATTACCATCTAATTTACATTACAAATAAGAAAGGCAAATTAAATATACAAAGGCAAAATGGCAACAAATGCACAAGTAACAATGGGGGAATCTGTTAATGGATTAAAAAGTCAGTTGTTGGGATGCCTGGCTGGCTCAGTCAGTAGCGAATGCAACTCTTGATCTTGGGGTTGTGAGTTAGAGCTCCATGTTGGGTGTAGAGATTACTTAAAATCTTTAAAAAAAAAAAAAAAAACAGTTGTCATATATATAGATTGAACCATATGAACTGCTTATATCAATGATTTTTGGCTGAAAACAAATTTTTTAGAGATTATTTTAGACAGAGTGAGAGTGAGAGTTGGGGGAGGGGCAGAGGGAGAGAATCTTCAAGCCGACTTCACATTGAGCAGAGTCTGCTGTGGGGCTCAATCCCACAACCCATGAGATCATGACCTGAGCCAAAATCAAGAGTTGGATGTTTAACTGACTGAACCACCCAGGCGCCCTGAAAAGCAACAATTTTATGCATGTATTAGTTTTTCATTATTGCTGTAAACAAATTATCACAAATTTTAATGGTTTAAAACAAATTTATTATGGTTTTTGAGGTCAGAAATCTGAAATGGGTCTCATTGGCTAAAAGCAAAATGCCAACAGGGCTGCTTTCCTTCTAGAAGTTCTAGAGAGGAATCCATTTCCTTGCCTTTTCCAGCTTTCAAAGGCCATCTGCATTCTTTGACTCATGACCACTTCCTCCATCTTCAAAGGTAACAGCATAGCATCTTTAGATCTCTCTTGACTTTCTTTATACTCATCTTTCCACTTTCAAGAACGCTTGTGATTATGTTGAGCCCACTTGGATAATCTAGGGTATTGTCCCCATCTTAAAGTCAGCTGATTAGTAACCTTAATTCCATCTGTAGCCTTTATCCATGAAATAAGATTATTTGGGGTCTCAGCTTTTAGTATTTTTCATCTAATGGGTTCCTGTGGATTTCTTTGATCTTATACCACTGGGGTAGTGAAGTGGTAGTGTTGATTTTCACTTCAATCTAACCATTGTTATATTTGCGGGAGGAAGTGTTTTTCTGAATAAGCAGAGCCCTTAAGTAAAGAATATAGAAGTCAAAATACTGCACTTAGGACTTTAGATTTTTTTCTACCACTCAGGTATCATCTGGACTTACATTCCAGCTATAAATGAAAAAATTTTGTATCAACCACTGGATCAAAGTATATAAAACATGCAGGAGAGCAGCCACCTTTGTAAAGTGTTGTCTCCCCACTGGCACAGTTATTAAATCCTCAAGAGATCATTCCATCATTCTATCAGACCAGCTGCTTTGGGTGATATTAATACCAATAAATCCAATTTGAATGAGTCCTTTGCCTTATATGTTATGAAACAAATTTTTTAATAGGTGCATATTGCTGAGGCCCAGTGATTGCTCAGGTATGTACATAAATAAGTGTATCAACCAATTTAAGTTTTCTATTATTTTATATAAGGTTTGTATAGAATGGTTAATTTCATAATTTTTCTGTGGTCCCTTTTTCATGTATCAGGACTTCCCAGCTCAGAGACTTGAGTCTCATATCTAAAGTTAACTACTAAATGGAAGAATACCTTGTAGCCCTTGTCTTCTGGCTCTAAGTGCATTTCTCTGTGTGATACCAGAGTTGATAGCAAGAGAATGGCTTAAATGTTAATAATAATTGCAATGTATTACCACATTGTAGGCTAATATAAGACAATTTTATATTTTCATTGTGCATATGGATAGTTATTCCTGATTCAATATTTTTTAGATTTCAAATGAAAATCTAAGATGTGATGCAACAGAAAATAATTTATTATTCTATATGAAAAAGGTGTTTTGAATTTCCTGTCAGTTTCAAGAGCTTATATTGTCATATATTTTGGGAAATTATGCTGACAGAATTTATCCCTACCAGTTAGCCTGCTTGAGCAAACAGTGAGATACATTAAATAAAAAGAGATCATTCTAATGAGATACAATAACTGAAAAAAAAAAATAGTAATACCTGTTTACATAAAATTTCAATGCTGAAGTATTTTTCCTATAATGTGACTTAAAAATTATTAATCTAAGTGAGATGGATCAAAATGCACATAGTTTATCTTCCATTTACCATATAGAAAAATCACTATCCAAAGGTGAAAATTAAACAATGAAAACAAAGTTAAAATAAAAAAAAAACAGCATCTATACAAATAAATTGATACAGAGAGTCATATTCCTTTTCCTTAAAATTCATGTCAAATTTATACTGGCTGAATGTGATGTGGTATCCTGTACTGAATACTAGAACAGAAGAAAGGAATGGGAACACTGGGGAAATCTGAATAGAATCTGTAATTTAGTTAACGGTATGACACTAATGTTAATTTATTAGCATTGATAAATCTACCATGCTTATATAAGATGATAATATTAGAGGAACCTAATTACATTTATAACTCACTTATAAATCCAAACTTAAATTTAAAAAATTAATCTTCATCCTAATTTATGTATGTTTGATGTACGTGGGCAAATAAATTCATTATCTCATCAGATAATTTTCCATTTATCTTCAGCTAGACATAAAGAGTTTCATACTGTATGTAAGAACAATGCTAAATCTTTCAAAATTGAATGTTTTCTGTTGAGAATAATTAAGGTGACAGTTATGTAAATTTAGATAAACTAAGAAAATAGCTATGCGCTTATGATTTATTGAATATGTGTACTATTTATAGTGAGAGTGTTGATGCTGATTGTAAAATTATCAGCTCCTCTGGGAAGGTCATCTAAGCACAGATGTTATAGAGATGGTCCATTACATGCATATATCTAAGATAATTCCCATGGTTGTAAACTAAAAACATTCTTTATCAAAATACAATCTTCACTTTATATGAGTCTCCCAACACTGAGAATATTTGATCTGTCAAAACATGTGATGCAAATTTTGAACAGAAAAGTGATACTTTGGGCATATTTGGTTTACAATAAGAACATAGTCAGATGTAGGGCGCCTGGGTGGCTCAGATGGTTAAGCGTCTGCCTTCGGCTCAGGTCATGATCCCAGGGTTCTGGGATCGAGTCCCGCATCGGGCTCCCTGCTCCTTGGGAGCCTGCTTCTCCCTCTGCCTCTCTCTCTCTCTCTCTCTCTCTCTCTCTCTCTGTCTCTCATGAATAAATAAATAAAAATCTTTAAAAAAAAAAGAACATAGTCAGATGTAGAGAAGTCACTTTTGGACACCAACAAGTGACAAATATTAAGGAAATAAAACTTTTTTAAAATGCAATTTCAAAACTACAGTGAGTGGCACCTGGGTGGCTCAGCCACTTGAGCATCTGACTCTTGATTTCAGCTCAAGTCATAATCTCAGGGTCCTGGGATGGAGCCCCGCATAGGGCTCCACACTCAGCAGGGAGTCTGCCTGAGGATTCTCTCTCTCTCTCCCTCTGCCCTTCTTCCAACTCATGTGTTCTCTCTTTTTCTCTCTCCCTCTCTTAAAAATAAATAAATCTTTTAAAAAATATAAAAACTGTAGTAAGGTATTGATAAATTTCTGAGAAGGAATTAAAACTGTCAGAAATAAAGTCTGAACTCTATGGAAAGCAGATGATTTAACTTTATAGGTAAATGATGCTGGTAGCCCATATATATAAAGTATAAAAGTTCTTCAGAGTTAGGGCAAAACTGTATGCTTTCGTAGGGTTCAAAATCAGTACTCTAACTACAGGATTTAAATTCTTGGCTGCCTTATTAGAATCACTTAGAATAAAAATAAATTGTAAAGGAAAATCATTTAAATGAATATTTCACTATGCTTAGAGCAAGCCGATATAGGAGCTGTGATACTTAAATGGAAATCAATGGAGAAGTAATTGGTGGAGAAACACATATGCCTTCTTTAAGAGCACAACAAAAAGCTTCAAAGCTTAGTCAGTTGTTGAAAACCTTGCAAACGAAAAAAGAAAAAGAGAACCTCTTCAGAACATGACAACTCAAATGTAATCACATGTAATATGACGAGATAGACACATGTAAGTCTTTATATATGCATTGAAACAAGCCAGTACTTTATGTGAACCATTTCATATGCAAAACACATGCCAAAATAAGGCACTTTACTAGAGATGGGAACTATAGAGACCTCATTACAAGGCACTAGGCATGAGTTCAGAGACCTGCCCTTAAAATGGCTGTCACTATCAAAATTTTATATGTACCATAGAACCCCTGGTTTATCAGGATAAGGCACTGCAAATTTGCTATTGTATTAACAGTATTCTACAATACTGTTTCGTATTCCAATTTATATGGGAGCTAAATTTTGTGATTCAACTCCAAAAAAAATTTCCAGGAAAAAAATGCCACATGTGCTTCCCCATCTGAGAAAAAAAATAATTGCCCCAAGTAATTCATATATATATATAATTATATATATATGCATAAATTTTTTTAATCCACTTTAGGTTTTGTTATCCATATCATTGGTAAAGATAAATTTGCTAAAAGCAAGACCATTTTCAAAGAACATTTTCTCATACTGTTTTTCACAACAACCTACGTAGGTTGACTGGTCTTAGCTTTCACCACATTAAAATGAGTAGAAAGAGGCTTCAGGAACACTTAGGTATGAAGCTTAAGGTCTTACTATTTATTAGTAAGTGGCTGAACTAGGCAAATAACTTAGAACTCCTGACAACTATACCATTGTTCTTTGCATTTTAGCATCCTGCTCTGTTTGCTTTTTGTCAGCTGTGAGCATGAACTTCCCTTCCCTTTTTGCATAACTTTGTTTTGGCTAGAAATGCAACCTGTGTGCCACTTGACAGAATGAGCCAGAGCAGTAGTCTTTGACAAACCCAACTTTCATTTACAAGAAAAGAAAGCAGGCCATCAATAATATGGTGACTGAAAACAGTTTCAGAGAAAACTTTTGCTGTTGTTACTGTTTATTGTTGTATATGCCAATAGGGGTATAGACAGATGTCTGTGTTTATAGCCACTTGGAATAGTTATTTTCTGTATGGTAAACTCACCACTGAAATACAGTCAGGTTTGTTTGTTTTATTTAACTGTTGGTTTTTACAGATTGCTTTTTAAATTTAATTTGTTTTATAATTATATAAAATATTTACATGAAAATAAAGTCATCCTCAAAGGTAACATAAAATTTTAGCTTTTTTTATATGTCACTTTCATCTATTTCCTACTAAGCCTTATAATAATTTTTAAATTGTGCTTTTGTTTTCCACTGTTAATCTAATGAAATTCAATGTGTATAAACCTGTATAGTATCCCTGTCAACTTTATGGTTGACATGTGTAATATAAAAATAAAATATATTTTATAATATATACTATAATATGAAAAATAGCATAATATATACCTTTTTTCCATCTTCCTGATTTAATGAATATCCTTGTAATCTCATAATAATACATAGAAGTGGTCCTTACTATTTTTTATGGCTGAATAACTTCCATTACGTGGATAAGAGATACTTTAATTTAACCGGTCCTGTGAAGAGACATTTCATGTTTCTGATATATTGTCATTAAAAAATGCTTAGTGAATAGTCTTATGCATATATATATATATATTGGTATTTTTCAGTTAGTAAAAATTACTGGACATATTATTACTGGTTGGAAGTGGTAAATGCATAAGCACCTCTGCTAAATACTGGTAAATTTCTCTCTAAAGGACTGCATTGTCTGACATTCCACAACTGTGACAACAGAGTATGTTATCAAAATTTTGGATTCTACCATTTTAATAGGAACAATTTGATATTTTAACATTGATAATTTTTCATCTTACTGTCTAAGAAAATTGATAATGTTTTATGTGATTAAGAGCTATTTGCAATTTTTCCTGTTAGCCATTTTCTTGAACTTTCTAGCTAATTTTCTAATAGTTATTGGCCCATTTATTTTCAAATTTTAGAACACATTTAAATACTAATTAAATATTTTCCCATTAGTCGTTTTTTTAAATTGTGTTGTTTATTTAAAATATTTTGGTTTTTTTCATGTTTTTAAGTAATTTGTCAATTTTTCCTTTGTTGTTTCTGGATTCTTAAAGTTTTTGTCAGTTCTAGTTATGGAGTTACTTATCCATATGTTTTACTGGTACTTATGTATGTACATTTTTTTAACATTTAAATTTCTCATACATTTGGACTCTTAATTGTTTACCAAACAGTGTTTCATAGGACAATTTTCTCGATTTTTTTCCATCACTGGTCCTTCCAAAATTTTATTAAAAAGTCAACATATTTTCCAACTTACTTGAGATACACTTTTCATGTATTAAATATCCATATTTTTCCAATTTCAGTTTTGATATTCTTTTACAATAATTTATCTGACTATTTAGATAATGCCAGACTTCTATGAATGCAAGAGCTCTCTTCATACCTCCTGCCAACTTCTCTCTTTTGTTTTTTCCTAGCTATTTTTGGTTTTTTTTGGTTTTTTTTTCTTTTTCAAATACAATACTTCATCATTTTGACCAACTACAGAGAAAGGGCAAACACACAAACAGTGGCCTTTTTATTGAGATTGCTATCTTAGTAAGAATTGACATCTTTAAGTTGTTGACTTTTCCCATCCATGAGTATTGGATTTATTTCCATTTAATCAACTCTATCTTCGTCTCTTAGGAGCATTGTATAGTGTTTCTAGGTAGGTTTTACGCTTTTTTGCTAAGTTTACATGTGTATTTCTTGTTTTTTCTTTTTTTCTATCTTTTCTATCCCTCTTCCTTCTCCTTTGTATTTTATAGAAATTTCTGTCCTTAGGACAATTAGAATTATTTTAACCAAAACAGGATAATGGAATCGTATCTATTAAATAAGGAGGCTTTTTGTAAATGAATATGAAATCCTTTGCTTTTTTTCACTTTTGGAAAATAATGCCCTTGAAACCTTGTAAGGAGACATTTATAGTTTCATGAAGATTTTTTAACTTAATTATTTTTTAATATTTTATCCAAATGTAAAATATATTACTAAAAGAACCTCATTTTCCCTTTGTATACAGGAATTTCTTCCTTAGGTGCTCTTTCAGAAGTCCCCATATTTATCTGAAATGTTTACGTGTAGTGAAAAGTTATAACTTTTTCCTTTGATAGTCTCCTGAAGAATATCAGATTTTAAATATAAAGTGCTACTTCTTTGTATTTAAACACACACAATGGAAGAGCTCTTGTTGCAGCAAGAACATTTTCAAGGGGATTTCAGTCTATAAATCTAACTCTAAACCATTCCTTAACCTATAATTTGTAGCTTCCTATATATTTAGCTCTCATAGGGGCTCAGTCTGACAAGTACAAACTTCCATGAAGTGTGAATAAAAATCAAGCTTTTCTAGGACCCTTCTTACACCTGTATGTGGCTGTGTTCACCCATGTTTAAATAAGTTTTTGTGTATAATAAGTCATTTGTTTGATCACTGTGTGGTGTGAATTTGATTTCCATCTAGGAGAATAGACTAGCTTATAAGCAAAATGTTGCTTGACTATGAAAGTTAGGCAGATATTTAAAAAAAAGACAGAATTCATAAAATCTTACAGGATCATAATAAAAGTGGAGAAAAAAACCCACTGGAATTCATTAGAATTGGAATTCATAAAATCTTACAGGATTCATATAATCTTCATTAGAATTCATAAAATCTTAGAATTCATAAAATCTTACAGAATCATAGTGAAAGTGGAGAAAAACCCACTATGATTAAATAGTACTTATTTTTCAGTGGATTGATTTAGTCATCAGAATGATAATCTATATATGTTTTCTAAATTACATGTGATTAAAAGGAACAACAGGGTACGTTAAAATTTACCTTTACATGATCAACTCGTTGTTGATATATTTTATTTAACTGTAAGCAGGGCAAGGCTATCAGTAATCTGGGGACATGGGAGTCTCCATTGGCTTCTAGTATTACGGCCAGATGTATAGCCTGCTAATGGAAGGAAGAGAGTATAAATTATTTGGTAAAGTTAGTGTTTGTGAACTATCCAATTTAGAACCGTATGTTGAAATCCTAAAACAATGAGATTAGATGCTGCCTTTGCAAATTCTGATAAGAGGAAGCATCCCCAGCATTTCATCACTTACTTTGCCTTGTACAGTGACCACTTTGTTTGGTATGCAGTTTGTCTTTTTTTTTTTTTTTTTTTTTAAATCCATCTCCTTTCTGAAAGCCATTTGAGCTCAGGTGCTCTCTAAAGCATGAATCTTCTTTTGGTCTATGGCCCCATGTGCCAGGAACATTTGTTTACACGGCACACAAACTTCTCTGAGATATGAACAGTGGGAACCAAATATCTGTCTTAGCTGTCAAATTAAAGGTGGGGTGGGGCATGGGGGTGGTTGTTGAGAATACAGTTTGGAAGAAAATAGAATAGGAATAAGCTAAAACATCTTTATCTTTTTCTTCCTTGATTTCATGTGCCTTAATCCATAAAAGCCAATTCATACCCTTTCCGTTCTCAATGACTTAATCTGCTTTCCCTTCTCCCCCTGTTCCTCTTGGAAAATGTTTCACCTTGACCTTAGCATAACTGTCCCTCTTCAGTAATTCAAACTAACAAACTCGATAACTGGCTTCATTCATACTTCCTTTATCCTATTTAGAGAAAGAGGTATTTGTGTTTCTTTTTGAGACTGAACATAAAGGCCAAGGATTTTTATATAGTTAATTCATTAGGTGCCAAAATTTCTTCAAAATTTAAACACAAATACAAGTATTCTAATAAATAAGCTATTGTCCTGGGCAGACATCACAAAGCAAAGCACACAATGGAATGTGGATTTTTGTTGTATTATTTTTTATTAAAATAAGTGATGAGCAAGTTTTTCTGTTAAAAAAAAGTATTTTTGACAGAATAGCAAATATATGCTCTTGAGGCCAGATTTCTAGAAAGGATTCCTTCTTTCCTGTCTCACAGTACAAACTTAAAAAATGATTTTGCATTCTGTTTTGAGCTACCTTTTGATTGAATCTGGCATATTACATAGCAGATAATTGGTCTATCTGCTGTGAATACCAGGATCTCAATACATATTTAGGTTTAAATGCAAACATTATAAATTTATCCTACCATTTCACACACACATGTGTGTGTATTTTTAAAATCTTTTGCAAGTCTATGTGTCATATGCCCCCTCTGGGATATACTTCATATCTTATAAATAAAAAGTATTTGTTGAATGACTATATACATTTTCAATATCAATTCCAGGCATTTCAGTAGAAACGAGATTTAGTCATTTGTAAATGATAGTGTCTGTCATACCCTGTAGAGGAAAAATAAATTATTCTTCATTTTTTTGCCTTGCAATTAAATTTATAAGATATTAAGAGAAATACATGTTTAACAAATTATAGAGCTTCCATAGTAATTAGATTTAAAAAAATGTTTCTCATATTCTTTACTACGTTTCTCTTTAAAATGACTTAAAAAGTAAAAAAAGCATCCAAATGCATTTGAATATTTTACATGACTGTACTTGAAAAAAATTAAGAGGGTTTGCTTAAAAAATAACACTGCTCATATCAATCCTTTCTTACCTCTAATGCTGTCAAAGATGACTTAGCCTCAATTAACATTGCACTTTTGACTTAGAACTTGTCAAACAATTCATATTGTCATCTCTAAACTTGCCCCTAGACACAGAAAAAAAAAGGCAGCAATAATCATTAAACATGAAAAGCAGCACATTTCCCTGTAAATAGCAGAATGGCATAGGGTAATGTAAGTAAGTGGGTAAATATATTGACAGTCTGCTTTTAACAAATCAACACTCTTCAACATTTGTTAGCAAGAACCAGGCAGTGTGACAGGAGAACACAGTGGCAGATGGATCCCTCTTCCCTTTTAGAAAACCGAATAAAATGAATGAATATAGAGAGAAATGTGTGTGAGGTTGAAAAGGTGCATACTCGACTTGAGAGACTAAATGGATCATGTTTAGTATTTAGGCAAAAGGACTTTTGCAAGAGGCAAACACACTTTTTTGGATAATGTTAAAACGGGAATCTGAACCCTAAGAATCCCCTTATGAGATTTTGACAGTATAAATCAGCAGCCTCAGGGTTCCTCATTCCAGTATAGATAGGTCTTAGGGTGACAGTACCCATCATGGAAAGACTTCTTCACTATTTGGCTTGTTGACACAGGTTGGTTTGCTTTGTGTTCTGACTTGGGGCTTACAAAACAAAATACTACTCAGATTTTGAAGACAGAGAATGTATCCCGCTCGCATTTTGATCCTTGCTAGCTGAGATGTCCGAGGAACCTCAACCCTATAATGGCGATGAACAGCTATGTAACTACCCCTTTTAGGGAAATATGTGAGCTGGCAACTGGAGTGTTCACTAAGTAATTGAATCCTTTAAGTGCTTAAATCATTTCTTTATCTCTAGTGTTCATTTCTGTAATATAGTTTTTATAATAAATTTAAAAAAAACTTGCTGTAATATAAGCAATTTTTAAAATATGTGAGAGAGAATGAGTGAGTGGGAGGGGCAGAGGGGGAGAGAGTCCCATGCAGACTCCCTGCTGAACACAGAACCCAACACCGGGCTCGATCTCACATTACCTGAGCTGAAATCAAGGGTCCGAACTAAACCCATTGAACCACGCAAGTGCATCTAACAAAAACAATTTATACAGCTTGTCACCACAGTATCTGATTCTTCCCAGTAGTGGATATTTTCCACCAATAGTCCTTTAGTAGAAGACAATAGTAAGACTAATGATCACCGTACCTCAAGAAGAACAGGGCAAAAAAATAATTGTGCTATAGAAGTAGGCAGAAAAACTGAGTTTCTTAAACTTACACTCTTTTATATAAAACATGATACTGCTTTACAAACAAAAATAGTTACTTCAGTCAAAATGAATAAACCTTTTGTGAACACTGATAGAACCTTAGCTAAGTAAACTGTTTGTTAAATGAATGACTCCGTAGTATAGTATTTAATAAAACAGAAGATCAATATGTGAAAACAGGTAATTATTGGCCCAAGCTTTCAAAATGTCTTGTGTGTCTAAAATTAAAATTATACATAACTCATCATGTTTCTTTTTAAAATTTTTCCCCATACTGGACATTGGTACTAGATCCATTCAGATCTTTAGATGCAAATTATAAGCCTTTTTCTTTTAGATAACCTCGCTACAGCATTAACTTTGATTTTAACAACAACAACAAAATAAGTTGGCGTATTTGAGTAAAGAATATGCCTTTGTTGTTTAAAACTTAGGTAAAATACATCTCTACAGCGAAAGGCTACATTTCTTAAAATAGACCTGAATACACACTAAGCCTCACTTTACAAAGGACCCACAATGCTCTCAAAGGATTTTACCAGTAAAGAAGACTGTAGTATGTAAGGACTCAAGTGTTACAGCTATTTGAAATATTAAGAATTGCTTAATGCACTCTCATACTTCTCATAAATTATAGACAAACTAATGAGCTTTGCCAGTCACAGATTCACCCAGTAATTCACATTCACTTTTAAGATCTTAAGTCTATTTACAGGCCATTTCTGAATGGCAGCTCACACAGGCACAAATAATGTGTTTGAAAGACCTTTGCCAAATGGAATGCATTAATAGTGTTATTTCTGTTGACTTTAAGAGCTCAGAAGTAGTTTGGTCATAATCTTTTGTAAACAACTTTCTAGTATATTTAGTGCATATGTAATGTTTTTCTTATTTTACTGAATTATTAAAAGATACTGAAGAATATAAGGTGCATGTCCACAGTTATTTTACCTGTCATCTGAGCTAAGAATTAAACATTGTACCCAAAACTACTGTCTATTGGCTTCTCCTCAACTTTTACCGAGTGACTCCTCTAAAAGCACTATGTTGAATTTTCTGATTATCATTCCCTACTTTGAATAAATTATATAAAATATATAATATAAAATATACAAGTAAATATGTGTTTACTATATATGATGTATAAATATGTGTTTTGTCATGTATAATATATACTAAGGTATATTATATATGATTCATATATCACATATAAATATACAATGAAAATAGTTATGATATAGCATGTTATTGATGTATAAATTGGTATAAATGTCCTTTATCATATGCACATATATTTGTGTATATCAGGTGCTTTATGATATGTATATATATTTGTATATATCATAAACATTTATGATATATATGCCATATATAAATGCATATAAATGTTTTATATAGAACTACAAACATGTTGTAGCTTCTTTTGTTTTGAATTTCTAAAGATATATAGATATAGATATAAAATTTATAAAGATAATGGATTTCCAATATAAAAATATTGGAAATAGTCTTCTGGAACTTGATATTTTGCAACTATTCACCTATATTCAACAAAATTTTTCATATGTTTCTGGTTTTAAGGTACTCAGTACTTTCTTTTCATTCCCTGATTTTGTAGTTGTGCTGATTTTTGAGTCAAACTGTCTGGATCTTCTCTTATTTGTCTTTGTGAATTTTGTTAAAGGTATATCTCTCCTTTTCATAAATAATTTTGGTTTCATTAATCTTTATTTTCTTTTGATTGCCGATCCTTCCTTTATTTTTTCATTTCCTTTGTTTTTTTCAATTTATTCTATTGTTAATTTTTTAAGTTGGAAACCCAGTGTGTTGTTTTTCACCCACTAGACTTTCATAGTGTAAACATTCAGGGCTATAATTTAAATCATCTTTCATTATTACACAAATTTTTATATAATGCTTTTATAAGTCATTAACAGATAATTTTAAATCCCATTATAAATAAGGTATTTTTATTTCCAAAAATACATTTTATGTTAAATTTTGTCATAAACTCCTAATTTAATTTTATGGTCCCTGGAGGATATGGTCTGTATAATGCTACTCATTTGAATTTCAGATTTGCTAAGAAAATACAATCAATTTATATAAAATTTCCATGTGTGCTCTAAATTGCCATGTTAAGCTCATGAACTCTGTTCAAATTTTCACCTTGGTTTTTCTTTTTACTTGTCCTTCCCCTGCTCTCCCTTTCTGCTTCTTTTTCTGCGGCTTCTCCTCCATAATTCAGAGATACTGTGAAAATCCTCCACTACTATTTTGGTAGATATGGTACTTTCTCTTGTTTTTCCCAATTTTACTTGTTGTGATTATAATTTTTAGTGTTTATGATATTTATCTTTCAGGTGAACTTAAGTTTATCATTATATAGCCATTAATATAGGTATACCAATTACGTTTTTAAAAAATGTTTCCAATGATTTTGTCTTCAATATTTCTATGTTCTTGGAATTAAATTATATGACTTGTAGACAGGCCACTGCTGAATTTATTTTTTTTAATTTAATCAGCTAGCCTGTGTTTAAAAATCTTGTTTAATCCATTTTTTTCTTGTTGCTGATGAATACCTTCTCAGCAGTTGTCCCTGTCACTTAACGTCCCTCTATTCATTAAGGAATGAATGAACAACTTCCTGCTATGTTTTACTGATTTTGTATGTTAAATGCTATTTAAACAGGTATTTTTTCTTATTAGCTAAAGTAGCATTTTCAGAGAATATTTTAAGACTAGTTGAAGCTCATACTTACAAAATTACATCGACTTCTATATTTTATGAGTTACAGTCAGGGCTAAATTTTAGTGGATATAAGGATTCTTAAGACATGGGTCTTGTCCTCAAGGATATTATTATCTTGTCGATGTTCCCAATCCATTTGGTCTCTTAGAAGTCAATCTTTTAAAAATAGATCTTAGCAAACTATCATATTGAACATTTTTCAAATCTGTTCTTGTCAACATCATAGTCATCAGTACCATTGACAATATTCGCTAACTTTTATTGAGCTCACTAGAGCATGAACATGTAGTGGTATTTATGCTATTGCATTTTAACCACATACACAGTTGTCATTCAGCTGGTGGATCCTGGATATCTTACCCGTATACTCTCACTGGTTCTGTTCCTTCCTTCCTTCCTTCCTTTCTTTCTTTTCTTTCTTTCTTTTCTTCCTTTTCTTTCTGTTCTTCCTTTTCTTTCTTTCTTTCTTTCTTCTTTTCTTTCTTTCTTTCTTTCTTTCTTTCTTTCTTTCTTTCTTTCTTTCTTTCTTTCTTTTCTTTTCTTTCTTTCTTTCAAGATTTTATTTAACAGAGAGAGAGAGAGCAAAGTGCAGGCAGGCAGAGCAGCAGGCAGAAGCAGACTCCCCATTGAACAAAGAGCCAGACATGGGGCTCGATCCCAAGTTTCCTGGGATCATGACCTGAGCCAAAGTTAGACACTTAACCAACTGAACCACCCAGGTGCCCCAATGTACTTTTCTTTAATTATATTCCCATCACCCTAATTCAGATTTGGTGGTGTAAGGAGTCATGGTTGATGCAAGATGAAAGAAGGAATCATAGTTGTGATAAAATCATTCAGGAACTTGTAAAGCACAGGAATTGTGTTTTAGTTTTAAGAGTAATGGAAAGATGTTGACATGTTCTAGGCAAAATGACAACTAATGTATCATTAGTTAAAGTATCATTTTATAGGTTTGTATTTGATACAAACATATGGAGTTGTATATGTTTATATCATATAGAAACATATGGATGGTGAGTGGTGTGGAACCATTTAGGAAACAGTTGTAATAGTCCAGATGGGAGTTGATAATAGCCGATCTAATGGGATGATGGCTAGGAAGGAAGAAAGGGGACATATTAAAGAGTATTTTAAAAATTAAAATTAGAGATATATTTAATAAGAGGTTAGTCAAAATACAGGTGATAACATTTGCAGTTTTCTGGTTTGAACAATTGGGCTTATAGTGCTATTTACTTATTTAGGAAAAATTATTCTTTAACAAATTTAGAAAAAGAGGAAACAATAAATTCCTATACAAGATGGAATCTAAATTGATTTTGAAATTTTTAATCTCACGGGGTGCCTGGGTGGCTCAGTCGGTTGAGCTTGTGACTCTTGGTTTCAGCTCAGGTCATGATCTCAGGGTAGCAAGACTGAGCCCCATGCTGGCATCTGTGCTCAGTGGGGAGTCTGCTTGAAATTCTCTCCCTCTGCCTCTCCCCCCCATGCTCACTCATGCTCTCTCTCTTAAATAAATAAATTAACCTTAAAAAAATAAATTTTTAATCTTGTGTAAGATCCTGGTTGGATTTAGACCTCATGATAAAGGTAAGGACCAGAGATATATAATGATTAACTCGAAGTGAAAATTAAACTCATTTTGTGGATCCAGAGTCTGTACTAGTGTGTGTGTGCGTGAGTGTGTGTGCATGTCTGCTTTGCAAGATTAGCTTCAGAATAAAACTAATATCCTCAAATAAATGCAGAATAATTCTGAAATTCTAAGTCAAATAAGAGTTACTAACTTTGCTCAAGGTGTTCAGTTAAGGGTCCTATGATCAGGGATGTGCTGGAAAAAAACACCCATGTTCTCCCAGCGCACCACAGCTTATATATTTAACATGTTAAATTAGATTCTGTGCATTTCAGTTGAAAATTTTTTCCTATAGCTTAGTGCAAATCAAAGACAGTCTAAGGAAAAAAAATGAGTGTACTTTTTGTTAACATCACTCCTTTCTTAGACCCTCTTTGCCAGTTTAATTTTTGCTTCTTCCACATAGAAGACTTACCATATTCCTTGTGATTGGCTTTAAGATCAGGTCTGTCTTGGTCCCTGTAAACAAGAACCATACTTTCTATTAAGTTCAGAATTCTCAGTAAGAGGTGCATATGCCTTCACTTCTGGTGTGCCCTTCTTGACTCATAGATATAGAAAAATTTGACCCATTTCCTGAGGTTGGTCTTATTTAGAAGTATCTCTTAGAATGTGTAGAATATTTCTTACTAGAAATCTAGGGGGTTCAAGTTGGAGTATCTTTATCAGTGAATGCCTCATTGTGTTGGTTGTGATAACACATCTTGACTTCCAGAAGGTGAATCTACCTGATATATGTACACATAACTACCTCTGTGATTCCTAATATACTTGATTCTTTAAATTGAAGATCTGGTGACACGAATTCCATACTGTTCAGTTAATTTCTGAACCTGAACCCATATGTGAACAGTGATTTTTCCCTGCCTCAATGTTTTGACTCTACATTGGTTCTCTGGAACCTGAATTAATCATTTTTTATGATCTACCAACTCAGAGATTTCAGATGCTATAGCAACTGTTTTTCTGTCAAAGGTGATGGTTCTCTGATTTTTAGATATTAGTCAGCACTGGGGCACCTGGGTGGCTCAGTCGTTAAGCGTCTGCTTTCGGCTCAGGTCATGATCCCAGGGTCCTGGGATGGAGCCTGCATCGGGCTCCCTGCTCAGCGGGAAGCCTGCTTATCACTCTCGCACTCCCCCTGCCTGTGTTCCCTCTCTCTCTGTGTCTCTGTCAAATAAAAAAAAAAAAATTAAAAAATAAAAGATATTAGTCAGCACTTAAGTATTTAATATTTACGTGTTGGAGTTTTCAAAAGCACTTGTCTTGGAGTAACTCTGAGATTGGATTCATGTTTTTCCATTTTTTTCTTGTGTTACTTAGATAAATTGGTGAGCCTTCTTGGCTTTGGTTTTTAAAGTTTTATTATCTTAGGATAATAGAAATAACAGTAATAGTAACAGTAGTACTAGGTAAGGAACATAGTCATAAAAAGAATAAATTGAAAAGATAAATTAGTAGCAACATGGCATTTTTAACCACCTGTACTGAAAGTGTGCCTAAATCTAGGTAAAAATCAAATTGAATGTCTATGCAACCTAGAGTTTTCCAAATATGATCTTTACTCTCATTCTACCACTAATGATTCACCAGATTTCAAAAGGATCACCTCATTTGACTGAAAGAAAATACTAGATTAGGATATATTTTTCAATTCTACCTCTGATGAAGAACTGAAACTAGGTTTTAGTTAATAATTAATCATCTGAAAATATATATTTTGTAACCCCAATGACATGCAAATCTACCAACCAAATTCTTTTCAAAATATTGACACCCTCACATTCTTCTTTTTTAAATAAAAAGCTGAGTATTTCATGCAAATTCCTTGACATTGAACAAATGATGCTTACATAGGGGCATCAGTTAGGCACTCAGTCCAGTAGGTCGTCTTACCTGACTGTAAGACCTGTACAATGTTTGATAGCCTCAAGTTCTCTCTTTGAGCCAGTGGATTTCAGTTAAATCACTTGAGCTATACTTGGGTCCATTCTTTTTAAGCGTGGTTACTAGACTCCCATTTTTGTCTACTTAGCACTGCAAGATTGCCAAAATGCTGTTTTGCTTTTCAGTGACTTTATGATGATTGTGCAATTGACACGAACAGTTTTAAGAAATGAGTTCATCGTTCAGTGGGAAACCAGACTCTCTCATTTCTCAGTGTTTGCTCCTCCTACCTCTGGAATATTGGACCCTCTCTTCAGAGCTTTGGCAGCTCTGAACTTCATTTTGTGACTAGAGCAATCTAAAGCTGGCCTTGGCCTGTCTGCTTCTTAATCATGACTCCTTACTTGGATTCTGAGTCTTAGCCACCACACCTCTAATAGACTAATGCCTTCAGGAAAACAATGGCTCCCGTCTCTTACATTTCCTTTTCTCTGGGATCTTAACCCACAGGCTAAATCCTGAGGCCCTAGCTTTCATAGAGGCACACCAATGCTTTCATTCATAAGTTATTTGCATATGATCTAGTTTTCCTCACTTGTTTTCATTGGAGGGGTCAGTCATCCCAAGTAACTCCGTATTATCCAGGAGACCAGCATAGTTTTCCTTTGCTATTCTCTTGTTCATTTATCCCGCACTTTCTCTGTTCCCCATTTGCTAAGCATACAATATGGAGCAAGAGTATAAGAGATGTAAATTAACAGAAATATCAAGCAACTCATGAATGTTTCTGGGGTGTTCTGGCCTTACAATTTTATTAGATTTCCCCATTTACGGTGCTGTTTTCCAAATGTTTTGAAATCGATTATGGTGATCACACTGCTTTGGTAATAGGCCTGGTCCCACGTGGTCCTTCAGCTTTCAGTCTTCTCTCTACATTTGCTTTTTATACAAGTCTGCATAGACAACATGAATGAACAGGAGTGTGAAAGTACTTTTAAACTGTCCCTTCTCTGGAATCCATCCAAATTTAGTTAAAATCTACGTTTCCTCATCTCGTCAGTTTTTTTCCAGTAAGAAATGTCTTAGTACACCTTTCTGAGTTAAAATTCTATAGAAAGGTTAAGATTCAAGCAAATTAAAATATTTGGTAGCAGTCCCAGACTCCTGAAGTACGTATATAAAGGGAATGCTGCCATGAAAATTCTTAACTCTGTGCACATAAAAAATAATCATGGTAATTTTAGTATCAGTCCTGTCATGTTTCACATATGTCAAAAGAATTTGCAAAAAAATATCCACTTTTACGTAAAACACAAATAAAAAAACAAAAAACTATTCCTTTGAGAGATAATAATTGATACATAACATTTGCTAAATTTGCCTTCAGATTTGGGAGTATTATTTTAAGGAATAAAATTTTAAAAATGAACTACTTGAACTAAGTGAAGTGTAAACTAAAATGTTTATCAAAGAAATGGATTCACAATTAAGTCATATGTACAATGTTTCTGATATTCCATGGGATTATATGTGGACTAATCATATAATAACTATTACCAGATAAAAATATCAAAAGTGCTTTGACATTCCAGAGTATGAGTGGAGGAATGAATTTATAAATTTGAAAGATTTATAAATAATAAAATATTTTCTTCCACTAATTTTCAATGACATATTTGTCATATATCGGGTGACCATATACATGTAATGGTGAGTTCATCGGTTCTGTATTCAGTACCAAGGGTTTATTTGTATAGCATTTCACCAGTACCATACTGTCTTTATTACCAGAGCTTTGTAAAAAGTCTTGATATCTGATACTATAAGTCTTCCAGCATGTTTTTTTTTCTATTTTAAGATTATTTTCCTTATTTTAATTCCTTCAGATTTCATGTTAGTGTTTTAAATCAGCTTGTCAGTTTTCACAGAGTCCTCCTGGGACTTTGAATGAGACTGCACTGAATCTTTTAATCAAGTTAGGAGAACTGGCATTTTTCCAATGTTGTTTATCCCAAAAAATGAAAGGATAAGAATTTACCTTCATTTTAAAAATATTTTCCAAATTTCTATTAACCATTATTTTAAAACATTAATTATATAGGTTTTATATATCTTTTGTTAGATTTGTTCCTTTTATTATATATTTAACTCTTTCTGAGTTTCAGTAGTATGTGGATGTACAAATTATATTTTATATTAAGTTTTTATCTAGTATCCATCAGTGAAAATAATTACTGATTCTAATAATTTTATATATTTTTAGATTTTCCACCCATACAATAATTTCCACATCTACATTTACTATCATTTGTGATTATTGGCAGTTTAATTTTTTTTATTTACCATCTTTAAACTTTTATTTTTTACAGTACATCTCAGTGTTACTAATATATGAGCATTAAAATGTAGAAGATATACATACTGATATTAGATATTGAATATGAATCGTTCTAGATACATTCTATACAGCTCTTTTTGGAGAGGTTGAAGGACTAAAAATGTTATTTCAACAACTCCAAAGCTACGGGGGCTTTGAGGACACTCCTGAGATTTCCCATATATGGTGGTAGCAGCTCCAATAGCACAGTATCATGATTTGATTTCCTAATCTCTAAAACAAAGCTTTGGGTTTGGTTGCAAGGATGGCAGCAGTCTCAGCAACAGTAACAATGTGGACACCACTGGGTTAATCAATTTCGCATCATTTTAATTCTGGTCTCAATAGTAGTTGCTTCCGCATTGTTTCAATTCTTCATGATTTTGGACCCAGGTGAATAATTTTGGTTGAGAATCTTTTATAACACTTTCATTTATTTTGCTCATACCTATTTTTTTACATATTTATTATTTTTAATTAAGCTTCCTAGAGTACTTTATTCTTTGTACTCATCCCTGATTAATAGAGTGTTTTATACAAGAGTCCCTTAAATAAATTAATCTAGGATTGGTTATCTGGCATGATGATGGTTAAAATTAATGATGACTGAACCCCAAATCATCATAAATCAAATTATACTAGCAATTCTTAACCTATTAGGCCAAAATTTTTCTAAAGTTGAACTTGTGGGGCATTTGCCTGCCATAATAACTGGAATGAGAAATACAGAGACTTTGAAGTGGATACATAGATTGAATGTGTTTGTTTCCTCAGAATTCATATATTGAAATCCTAACCTGCAAGGTGATGGTTGAAAGAGGTGAGCCCTTTGGGAGATAATTAGGTCTGGTTAATGGAGCCCTCATGAATGGGATTAGTGCCTTGATAAGAGGCCCCTCGACCCTTCTACCATGTGAAGTTACAGGGAAAAGACAGCCTTTTAGGAAGTGGGTGCTTACTGAACACTGAATCTAATGGCATCATGATCTAGTACTTTAGAGCCTCCAGAACTGTGAGAAATAATTACATTGTTTATAAACCATCCACTCTATGGTATTTTATTATAGCAGCTGAAACATACTAAAATAGTAGGATACTGCTTCTGATTACAATGCACAGTTTAAATAAAATAAAAATATTCTGGGCTTTATTTTTTTAAAAATTTTTAAAAGATTTTATTAGAGAGAGAGAGAGAGAGCAAGCACAAGCACGAGGAAGGCGCAGAGGGAAACAGCAGACTTCCTGCTAAGCAGAGAGCCAGATATGGGGCTCAGTCCCAGGTCCCAGAGATCATGACCTGAGCCAAAGGCAGACGTTTAACCAACTGAACAACCCAGGCACCCCCCTCCCCCATTCTGGGCTTTAAATACTCCATGAAAGTCACCATCAGAAAATGAATTAATTTATATGACTACCTTAAAAATATAATAAATTTTGTACCACAGGACCAATGAAATAATAATAAATAGTGTCTGAGCCAAGGGATTGTTTAAATACATTGTACAGATTGTATTTTTCAAAGGTGACTACAAAGTTATCTTCCATTTCATATGCTCTTTTGAAATGTGACCTGGAACATCCCATCAAGAGAAGGAGTTTATTTCTTCATTGCTTGGTATGTAGACCTGCCCTGAGCCTGCTTTGTCTGATAGAGTAGTGGCAAAAATGATCTCGTGTCAGGATGTCAGGTCTCAGTGTCTTTATAAACAAGAATTACCTTACATTGCTATCAGTTACTACAACTTACAGAGTTGTACAGTAGCTCAAAGACAACCGAGACCAAAATTAGGTAACATGGAATTGTGTCTTCTTGATCATGGAAAAGGACAAATTGGACATGGAGAACAAATAAGCCTAGCCTACTCTGGTGATCTTGTGACCTGTGAAGGTGGGGTGAAGAGAAAGAGAGGGAGAGAGAGAGAGAGGCTGATCACATGGAAGTATAGAGGAGCTAGACATGTAAATGAAGGAACCATCTTGCATACCTAGCCCAGTCTAGCCTCAATTGACTGTAGCGTCCATTGCTATATGATTACCACTGCATGTGAGATCCAATGAAACCGAGCCCAGTAAAGCTACAGAACCACAGGCTAATATATATATTTTTCTAAGCCAAGAAGCTTTTTAGTGGTTTATGACAGTATCATAGATAGCAGAATGAAACTTGTTAGAAACAAAGGTGTTGCCAAGCGGAAATCTACAACATGTGGCATTGGTTTTGGAACTGGGTAGCAGGAAGTGGCCAGGAAGACCTTGAGGAAACTCATGAAGAAGCTAGAAAAACACCGAGGAGATTATTACCAGTGTCTGGATGTAAAGCAGCCTGTGTTAAGGAGCATTTGAAAGTATAGTAAAACTGTCACAAGTTATAACTGGAAAACAGAAAACATTTATAGAAAGTATTTAATGAACTGGTAAATTTGGCTAAAGATGCTTCCAGGAAGAATGTTAAAAATTCCAACTGATGTTTTTTAGCTGTATTTGACAAGAAACATATATAGAGAGATGAATTAAAGAAGGAACCGGGAAGCCTGGGGTGGCTCAGTCAGTTTAGTGTCTGCCTTTGGCTCAGGTCATGATCCCAGGGTCCTGGGATGATAGAAGCCCGAAGCGGGACTTCTAACTCAGTGGGAGCCTGTTTCTCCTTCTGCCGGCCACTCCCCCTTTTTGTGCTCTCTCTCTCTGTCAAATAAATAAATAAAATCTAAAAAAAATTTTTTTTTAAAAAGAGAGCATTCAATTTTTGAGCAGCATTTATAAGAAATACAGGGTAGCCTATATATCCTGCTAGCCAAAGTGTTCTCAAAATAGGAAATGGTCTCAGGGTAAAGATCAAGGTCAGGGCACTTCCAGTACAAAGTGTCCTCCCAGGAAGTTTAAATTAAGGATGTTGCTCAAAAATTCTTTAAAGACATTGGAGAGATTTAAGGTTACATCTCTTAGATAGACAAAATAAATATCTTAAGAGCATGCTTTCTAGACTTTATCTGCTAAGCCAAATGGCTTCTAAGAATCATTAGGCTGTCGTGTAACAACAATTTCAAACAAGTACTCAGCTTCCAGGTCTCATTGAGACAGACTCACATCTCCGAAACAGTGTGTCTTGAAGTAATTTGTGGGTATGAGTTTGGTTGAATGGTAAAAACACTAATAAGATTAATAGAACCGGGACACCTGGGTGGCACAGTCAGTTGGACATCTGACTCTTGGTGTCTGCTCAGATCATGATCTCGGGGTTGTGAGATTGTGCCCCACAATGGGCTTTGCGTTCATCGTGGATTCTGCTTGAGATTCTCTCTCCTTCTTCCTCTGCCTCTCTCTCTTGGGCTTTGTGCTCTCTCTCTCTGTCTCTAATTAATAAAAAAAATCCTAAAAAAAAAAAAAAAGATTCACAGGACCATCATAAAGCTTTTAAGAGAATTGGGTCAGCAAAAGCACCATTGGCTTGATCTAAAATATGCAGAGACAGTTCAAAATGAAAGTCTCCAGGGCTCCCAACCTTCAAGTGTCAAGAGGCAGATTAAGAAAGCTAATCAGCTGTAAATATGAACCATTTTTTATCAAGAAGATGGCTAATCAGAGTTAAAATAAAAGGAAAATCAATATTCAAGAGCAGAAGTGATTCTTATCAAGGAACTTGTGAAATGTGCCTGTGCCTAGGCAGATTCAAGAATTTCTATGGAACAGTGACTCTTTGCTTTCCTGTTGTCTGCTTCACCCATCTATTTTGGGTGAACGTGGAGGTAGATAACTTGGCTTTTTAGTTGACAGATCCTCAAATAATCCCCAACTGGGGTGCTTATTGCCTAATTTAGTTGAAAATGTTATCCATAGCTTCTCTTTCACTCTGCCTTTTTAAGGATTTGTGGAAGTTCAAAAACAAAGAACTATCCATCTCCTCCACATACTTACTACTAATAATATTCTATGTTGCTTAAAATAAGAATTCCAGGGAATTCCTTGATACCCATTTAGTTTTTTTAGGTAACTTTCTCTCTTTTAATAATTGTTGATGCATTAGTTTGTAATCAGAACTTAACATTTTAGACCTCTTTTTACCTCATATGTGAGAGTTTCATGAGATAGAGGTGTCAACTTAAATGTTTATGATCTTTCCAATACCTTATCAAAGAATTTTGGCACACATATTTGATCTAAGTTTTGCCCTGAGGCCACATTCTACTAGAATGCCCTGGATTTGATCTTTACCCTAAGACGATTTCTTGCTTTGAGAACATTCTGTTGGCTGAAAATACCATAACTTAGATTTCTAAAGCTTTAGCTTGGTTTTTATTGTTGGGTTTTTTTTTTTTTTTTGAAGTTATTTTTCTTTTGTCTTTTCCTTAAATATAGAAATCATATGTGGCTAAATGTGACTTCAATTTCTATGCAATTACAGGCTCCAAACTTCAGATTCCATTTCCTTCCTTAAGATCTTATCATAATCACTTTTCAAGTGATAATGATAATTATGATTATTCAAGGAATAATCACTTTTTAAGTGATTATTCCTAAATGGTCAGTTAAGCTGAAAACAGCATTTCCCACTGTGAACAACTCCTTGAATCATATGGGGGAGATACAGTTTTAACAAAAGCAGATCAGATCTTCTATTCCAAGTCTCTTCTTTTGGAAGTCCCTCACAGAATATATGATAAAATGAAATTTATAAACTTTTGAAAAGATAGATTTAATTGTTAGGTACATGAACTTGAGGAATGTAGTTAATAATTCAAAGTCTATCACTATATTGGAATAACTTAAATATGAATGTTTTTATTTTATAAATTTTAAGATTAATGATATCATGCATGTAGAATGGGCAACAGAACTTAAGTCATAGAAAAGGGTTCAATAAATAAATTCTCTTTTCCATTTCCCTGTTCCATTTTTAAAGCATTGATTAGGAAGGCATTATCTGTGCATGATATTTAGCCGAAAGACCTATAGTACATTCCCATGATATCCCAGTTATCATTCAGAAGTTTTCACTATATTTTAACCCTTAAATCCCCCCTACAAATGATGCCCCCATTCACATACAATACTATTCAACACTCTTTGCTCTTGACTGTACATTGATTTGTCAACTGATACACTGTTTTTTTTTAAGTTTTTATTTAAATTCCAGTTAATTAAAATACAGTGTAGTATTAGTTTCAGGTGTAGAATTTGGGTTAGCCTGGTGATGGGCATCAAGGAGGGCACGTACTGCATGGAACACTGGGTGCCATACGAAAACAATGAATCGTTGATCACCACATCGAAAACAAATGATGCACTGTATGGTGACCAACACAACACACACACACACACACACACACACACACACACACACACACACACACACACACACACAAAGTAAAAAAAAAAAGAATTTAGTGATTCAACACTTCCATAAAACACATATATGCATTCATGATACTGTACATAAATTATACATGAATCAAGTTGATTAAAAATCATGAGTTCCATACATGGAATTTAAAAGACAAAACAGAGGATCATAGGGGAAGGGAGGGAAAAATAAAACAAGATATACTGGTTTCTAAGCGAAATGCCGAGGTTTAAAAGTAAACTCACTTTGCCTTACCCATGAAATTTCTGATTCAGTATGTATGGGATTAGGCCAAGATTCTGCATTTTAAAAATATCCCCCAAGTGACTCTTGCAAAATGAACAAACCTTTTCTTTTTTTTTTTTTTTATTTTAAAGAGGATGGAAAAGAATTTTATTTGAGCCCAAGTTAGGACAGCTGCCCAGGATATACAGTCTTAACAAAGAAGAGAGTACTCTGGGGAAGGAACATTTGGTGCAGGGTTATATAAGTTTTTTTATATAAAGAGTTACACATCATCATGATGAAGGGCATTCCAGAAAGTTACAGACTTTATATCATGTTTTTAGTATTTGCAAGTCTGTAAGATGAGGTTTTTTTTTTTTTTTTTCTTATCCTTACATTTGGAATGCTCCTTTTTGGTTATTTACTTATTTATTTATTTTTAAAAAGTAGTTGTACAGTATGTGCTCAGGGCAGAAATAGAGCCCATGCTTTGAGGTTTTGTGGAGTCATTCTGACTTTGGTAAATGTTGAAGTGTAGCTTCCGCTGGAGCCTAGGAACAGGGCCCACAAATGTTAAAAGTTGAAAATTTCCCTTATTACTGTGATATATTTTCAAGCCTTTGGATTAAAGAAACTAATATATGAGTCTTTTCTATAATCTGAAAAATAATGTCCCAATAGAAAAAAACATTAGTAAGTGAACAGAAACAACTGTGATTCATAAATTAATATGATACTCTTGGCAAAAGTGTGTAATTGAGATCCTGAGATATGGCTCATTTTCCTTAATCAAAGTAATAGTTTAGTGCTATTTTCAGAAAAACACTATATCACTGGACTTGAAGACCTGAACTGTTATTAAAAATTAGGTAATTTAAATAATTATATAAGTCAAAAATTATATAAGTTGTATAATACATACTTGATATTCCAAGTCTTCAAAAATTTCATTTTTCCTAATTTATTTGTATAACATCTAGTTAGCTTTCTCCCTTTTTTCTTTAGATTCTTTTCTTTTTTGTTTTTTAAAGATTTATTTATTTGACAAAGAGAGGGAACATAAGCAGGGGGAGTGGGAGAGGGAGAAGCAGGCTTCCCGCCGAGCAGGGAGCCTGATGCGGGGCACGATCCCAGGACCCTGGGATCATGACCTGAGCCGAAGGCAGATGCTTAACGACTGAGCCACCCAGGTGCCCCTAGATTCTTCTCTTTGCCAAGAAGCCAAGAAGAGACTCGGTAATTCCTGAGGAAATATATTGTTTTAAAAGAACTGTTGCTAGTGGAGAGAATGTATTAAATAGAGTTCTACCTGTAACCTCTGGTAAAAGATTAACCTTTAACAAATGACTTACCATTTTCTCTTAGTATTTTTACAGTTTAATTGAATTGTATTCTGAGGATAAAGTTTTAGCTCAGGAAAGTTTTCATTAGCAGAAACTTCAGTCATTTACTACCAAGGCCTATTTTTTTTTTTTTTTAAATAACACAAAGGTACCTTAGTCTTTTGAGTTCTGAAAATGTTGGTCTTAGTGTTTTTTGGA
The DNA here is from genome assembly GCF_037043125.1 of Eumetopias jubatus. Taxonomy (NCBI): domain Eukaryota; kingdom Metazoa; phylum Chordata; class Mammalia; order Carnivora; family Otariidae; genus Eumetopias; species Eumetopias jubatus. The sequence goes on along the minus strand of NW_028274811.1, from coordinate 77,494,472 downwards.
AAACATATGATCGTATTGCCTTTATTATTCCTTTGGGTGAGATAATCTGTGAATGGTGGCAAATGCCGTTAAGTTTCTCCTGTAACTTCAGGGTTTGGATTTAGCAACCATACCACAGAAATTGCTTTAAAATCAGAAGAAATGGTGGTTTGGCAACCCTGTCTGGCTAAGCAGTTTGTTCTGGCTCTTTTGTCAATAAATTATTTTAATAAATGCATCTAATTTTCTAATCAAAAACTAAAAAGATAAATGAGGAAAGTCTAAAAGAACCATTGGAATCAATACAATGAGTGTATAAACCCAGGATAATTTAAGAGAAAGATCCCAGTTTTGGTACTCCAGCTTATTTCATTTTAATGAAAAAGATAGGTAGACAATACATCATTAAGTAGTTTTTGATCTATCAATAGATTAAGAAAATCTTATAACTTATTATAATAGAGATAAAACACGCAAGCATAAAACAAATCAGGATTTAATAATTTATCTAAAAGAGGCATAAAGTGCCAATGGTCACAGAAAAAAATTACTTTAGGTATCATGGAAAGCTTCAAGAAGATTACATTATTTGTGGAAGTAAATCATTGGTAGAATTAAGTCATTTGTAATATCGTATGAAAAATAGGTCTGTGGGCTTCAAAAAATCAAATGTGATGATACCCACAATCTTGTTAATTTAATGCCTTTAATTTTTCTCCATTTCTGTACCAGGGATTATTGCATAACTAAGGAACTATAATCCATGCTGTGTATAGGTGGATGATGTTCTCTATTCTTACATTTATAAACAGAAATAAAGGGTACACTGAAAATGTGATGGAGTAATGCAGCTGCATTTTAGGAAAATATCTAGTATTTAGGTAACCTTACATTTTGGGATCAGAATGATATCCAAGTGAATTTACTGTATGCAATCTCCAATATATAAAGAAGAGTTTTCTCCTGCAATCAAGGAGAGACAGAGTGATACTCCTCAGAAAAATCACCGCTGCTCTCATACCAGAGAGAAATCTCTCACATTTGCCTTCCTTAGCTCTAATTAATTTTATTTTAAGAACACCAACAAATAACATAATTTAACACAATAAAATGTTAGCATACCAGTCACTAGGGCTTTTTAAGATTTTAACAGTCTTATCCAGCATGCAGGTGAGTAATTCTGGGACAGATTTAACAGTTTCTCCCTAATTTAGTTGAGGCTTTGAACTTTCTTCAGAAGCATTGTTTTTCCAGGAATGTTTATCTTTGTAATTATTTCACGAATCAAGAAGCAAAATTCTGTGCATTTCTGAGCTATCAGGTGAAGCAACATGTGACCACTGACCCGAGAATCAGTACAGATATGGAAAAGAGGCCGTCACAAAGACTCTGACTTCAAGGTATGCTCGGCTGTCCTGTGGATGTCAGCCACATTTATTAGCATTTAGTTACCATATCTAGACATGGCAGATGGCAAATTGTCCTTCAAACAGCAAATAGAAAAATAATTTTAGAAGTCAGTGCACATTAATAGGAATAGGAACCATCTTTAGAAAAGTTTTCCAAGTCAACTGAATTAGTTTTTGATTCTGAGAGTCCCATTTCATGCAGACCAGACTAACTATAAACATCCACATCCACAACAAACGTTGTTATGTTGAATGCTACTGTGGTGCAAGGACTTTGCCTTTTTTGGTTTTATTTCAACTAGTTGACACAAGCAGTGAAGCTGATGACTTAAAAACTGGGTTTGCTGATAGGAAGAACAGTAAATTGATTAATGCCATAAGACAGCGGTGTTAATTCCAAATGGTATTTGTTTAATTCCATAGGCAATATACTGTTCCTTAATAATCAGAAAGCCAGTACATCTAGAAAATGTAGAAAAAATGATTTTCAGAGGAATTAATTATAGTCAGGTGACCCACTCTTACTTCTTCTGGTTGTTTTTCACAAAACAATTAAAAACATGTATACTTTAAGGGTGCCAGGGTGGCACAGTCAGTTAAGGGGCTGACTTTTGGTTTTGGCTCAGGTAGTGATCTCAGGGTCATGAGATCAAGCCTCACGTCTGGCTCTGTGGTCAGTGAGGAGTCTGCTTGAGATTCTCTCTCCCTCTCCCTCTGCCGCTCCTGCTCTGTCTCTCTCAAATAAATACATCTTTTTTATAAAAGTATGCTTTATTAGAATCAGTTTTCTTCTTTTTTATTATGTTCAATTGTTTTCTACAAATAGTAACTCTCAAATGAAATAAGAGCGAATGATTTAAAATAGTGGATCTGCTTTAGTCTGGTACATTATTACAAAGAATAAAGGAAATAATCCTCATGCTGTAAACCTCTCTGTGGGATTTTTATATGTCGTGGAGCACATCCAAACCTACTGCATAAAGGTACATAACATCTTGGAAGGCTAATGCTTTTCTCGTTTTTTTTTTTTTTTTCCTACTAAAAAGCTTAGCAGAGGAAATAACCTACTTTGGAAGTTAAGGAAGGGTCTAGAAAAATGAATAAACATAGTTTTTCAGTTCAGAGAAATACATCACGGAAAATAATTTGGAGGTGAGTTCAGACAATGAGCCCTTTGGAACTCCATCTCAAGAATGTGACTCCAGCTACAGGAAAATGAAAGTAGAGCAATAGATAGAAGGAAAGCAGCGCAGGGAAGATAGATGTTAAGTCTTTGCACCGGTGCGTAAACATGGTGCTTCAAGGAGTAGATTCCATGGGCTGTCTGAAGAAAGTCTTGCGTAGCAGGTGACAGCCATTTAGCACTGCACCTCCTAATTGCAGAAACCTTATGAAGGCCCTTTTGTACCTCTGCTGTAGTAGTTCATGTTGTGGTTCCTAAACTGAGGTCCTCGCTTCTGTGGGATGCCCACTTCCATATCATGAGGTGTCCTTGTCTCTACGTTATCACAGATCCTGGAAATCAAAGACCGAAGTCATACAGCAGCATTGTAGAACATTTCATTACCCAGGCTGGAGCCACACATTGCCCCAGTTAGATATTAGTCCCACCGTTTTAAAATTGAGAACTCGAGACAACTCGTTTTGTTTTTCCAAACCTAAGTTATTTCATTGGTAAAAGGAATATTTTAATATGCCCTGAGATTGAGTATTTGTAAGAATCAAATGAAATAAACAATAAAAGCATTTAGCAGGAAGAAAAATGTCAGTTTTCAATGTAAATATATCTGAATTGAGTTCTGCTTTTGCTACATGACTGATATATAATAAAAATTTAGAAGAACCATTTTAGACACTGAAATTCTAACATAATTTAGATGTGTCCTCTAAGGTTAGATATAATTCTCTTAAATGTTAGAACTAGACATATTTTACTACACTCTTCACTTCTTTTGAGCATATTTGTACAAGACAAACTCTAAAGACTATGAAACTTTATTTTCTCCTTGATAACTCATTAAAGCAAGAGAAGGGCCTCTCTTCTAATATAAACCAAACTTATTTTCTTACACACTTAGTTGATCCTCTTTCCAGTGCTACCTTTTATTCTTGGCATAAACTTCTGAATCAGTTCTCAGTCATTCCGCATTCTTTAGGCCCTTGTTTCTAGCTTGAATTTTTTTTTCACTTTCTTATGAATTCATTGAATAGCTCTTAGTAATTATGTTATCAAAGAATGTCCCCCACCCTCCATATTTGGTAAAATGCTGGCTACTTGCTTGATAGTTCTCACTGTAACTTCAATGTATCTTTCTTTTCCTAGTCTAGGAAGTGCATTTCCTAGATGTGTGTGTGTGTGTGTGTGTGTGTGTGTGTGTGTGTGTGAGTAACACAAGGGTTTTTCTTTATTACCTTACCTTGAGACTAATATTCTGTTATTATGATTATACAAATTTATTTTCCCATTAGACAATGACGCTTATTTTGAAATGCTATATCAGATACTGAACTGGAGACAGTGTGATTGATGGTGGTTTAATTTTTAACTATAAAATTCAATGTAATTTAGAGAGCTGAAATTGGAGTTTAAAAGAACAATTTTTACTATAGCACTTGGAAACTATTGATTATTATGGTCATTGTTATTTTGTTCTTGGGTAATTCTAATGCACATTCATGATCGATTATCAATTATCACAGTAAATATAGGAAAATTCAACATTAATTATAAATATTAAGTCTGTGTAACATGAATTGAGAAATAGAACATGAAGAATTATTGAGACACATTAATGCAAGCTATCTCTGAAACTAAAGTAGAATTAGACACTCTTAATAAAAATATTTACTTTCTTCTCTTTGCACATTTATTTTCTTCCTTTTGGCCAAACTTAATGTTATAGTTCTTCTGCCTTACAATTGAAAAATAAAGTAGCAGTTTAATTAGGAGGAGAAAAGTAATGTCACTTTGACATAATACATTCATTATCAGAATTGTCATGTAACAGAATAAACTCTCAAAATCAATTGTGAATGGCACATTAAAACATGACTTCTCTGATTAAGTCTGTTACCAAAGGAAACTTCTCAATTTTTCACTCAACTGAGTGTGAAGAAAATTCTAAATAGTTCATATAGGTAAAATACAGGTTTTATTTTATTTATTTTTTTTAAGATTTTATTTATTTATTTGACAGAGACACAGTGAGAGAGGGAACACAAGCAGGGGGAGTGGGAGAGGGAGAAGCAGGCTCTCTGCCGAGCAGGGAGCCCAATGCGGGGCTCGATCCCAGGACCCCGGGATCATGACCTGAGCCGAAGGCAGACGCTTAACAACTGAGCCACCCAGGCGCCACAAAAATACGGGTATTAAATATGTACTATAAGTACAGAGCTGCTATAGATTCATCTCAACATATTATAATTTGTAAAAATCCAGGAAATATTTTAAACAAAAGGAAGATATGGCAAATATAAAGTTATATTGTATAGATGGATTATATACTGAATTATAACTAGTAAGGTAGTTATTTCAATGACATATATCTATTTATACCTACATTCAAATAAATATAGTTCTTATCATTTCAAATATATATATACTTGAATATATTATATATAATATATATAATATACACTCATTGAAATCTGGGGTATTAGTAACAGTATGTCAACTGCATCTTTGAAGAATGACAAAACAGAGACTGATTTCATAATATTTTAGCTGTCAGAAGTACAGTAGGGACACAAATTTCAGTCCCTTTCTCTAAATCTTATATTCTTCCATCATGGAATGGCACCTGTGTAATTTAATCAAAGACCTTGAAAGGATCCTTTGAGATCATGTGAGTTAGACTTGTGCCTTCATGCAAATCTAACTATTCATAATTGATAGCTTCAAGAAGATATCTATGACCTTCCTTATGCTTCCTCTCCCAACAGAAATCTTTCCTTCAGTTCCAATTCATTTACTTATCTAGGACTCCCAGTGGTGATGATGAACAAAGAGAGAGAAGGAGAGAGGGCAAACACTCCTAAGTGTATACTCTCTAATTGGCTTCATTCCCTTTGTTCATTTCCCAGGGTGTAACTATTTTAAAGAATAGTCAGAATGTTAAAAATTTGGTTTGTTGTTTTTTTTCTTGATTATCAGCTATTAGGCTTTTGATTTTTTTTAAATTATGTAAATTCTTACAGCTATTTTTTATCAAATATAATCAAATATAATTTCTAGCTTGCAGGTTATCTTATTCAGTTACTCGAGCTGTGTTATATCCTTCTCATCATGAGTAAGCATTATTAGTTCCTTTTTTATAAGATTATCAGTTATGTTTTCTCTAATAATTACTTTCTGTTTTGTGGAATACTGATTTCCTAGTTTGTCTTCCCAAATATTCAGCATATTTTTTGTCATTGCAATAAAAAAAAGTAATATGATGAGTTCTCAGGAAAAAAATTGTATTGGGACACTAATCAGTACCTTTCTACTTAAATTATAAGAAATATAGTTGAGATGATCTAAGTGATTTTTCAACTAATATTTTAAGTGTTTTATTTGATTGGAATTTTTAGTGAATATATTTAATAGAAAAATTGTTAGATTTTGCTGAAATTGGACATTTATTTTTCCTTGTTTATCCAAGAGTTAACAGTGATAGCATTTAAGAGATTTATTTTTTTATACATTTGCATAAACTTTTCAGATACTCAAAGTTAAGTTTTGTATTGCTGACTAAACTTTCTTTCTCCTATTAATTGCAAAGGAAAAAAATCATTACAGTTATCTTTCATCAACTTAACTGTGTGAATGCAATTTGGCTCTCTTAATAATGGGACACCTTATATTATTCACCTCTGTCATGATGAAAATAAAGTACACAGACTCATGTATGATTTATTTTTTTAAAAACCCAGATCAGGAGTGCCTGGGTGGCTCAGTTGGTTAAGGGACTGCCTTCGGCTCAGGTCACGATCCTGGAGTCCCAAGATAGAGTCCTGCATCCAGCTCCCTGCCCAGCAGGGAGTCTGCTCCTCCCTCTGACCCTCCCCCGCCCCATGCTCTTTCTCTCTCATTCTCTCCCTCTCTCTCAAATAAAAAAGCATAAAGCGAATCAATTAAAAACAACAACAAAAATCCCAGATCTAACTTCTAGATTACAGGAAATACAAAGGAGAGCGAAAAAAGTAAATTATGCAAGAAGAATACCCTCAGGCAACACTAAAATATGGGACGCCCTAAATGATAGCTGGCCTGGACACTTCAAAAAGTTCATTTTCTCACCTTGTGGCTCCCCTAGAAAAATTGGCCCAAATATCATCAGCATCGTGGCCACAGTTTCATGAACTACAAACAACAAGGGAGAACATATAACATCTATTTCCCATGCTTTCTGCACATTTGGAGTACAGAGAAGATCACAAACTTTAAAGTACATGTAGTGAATGGGCAAAGAAACCAGAGAGTAAGTTTCTAGACTGACTTAAACCCTTTCAAAGAATTAGTTTAGAACTGAATATGGTAGAGGAGACTCTATCTAAAGGTCCTCAGAGAGATAACTCACAGGTCATATTAACCAGGTTTTACCTTGGAAGGAGAAAGTCCAATCTGAATTAGAAATTATTGGTAACAGGTCTGAGCTCTGGAGGATCGCACCAATGGCTATGGGAGAGGCAAAATAAAAGGACTTGGAAAATGTATGGAAACAAATGCAGCAGTTTTGGGTGTATCCTCTCTGGGGGATACAAAGGCATATTGTGTGAGTAGCTGTCCTTTGGATGACTGTTGGTGACAAAGAGAGTAAGCCCTACAGGATCTTGGCAAGTGTCAGAGAAAAAGGAGGTATTGCTAACTAACCTCCCTAAAGGTTTCCTCTATGTAGAAACACAATTTAATGGAAAAATAAAGAATGAGAGTTTAAGCTATAAAACAGAGTAGACAATGGCATTTTAAAGGACTTAGGGTAACAAAAACCATACAGTGTTAAATTGCATAGAGACACTTTTGACTTTTGTCTCCTGGTCCACTGTTCTCACTAAGTTTTGTGTTATGCAGTCACAAAAAAATAAATCCAGAAATTTAAACTCTTTTTAGGTCTTTTTCACCAATAAAAAATAACTAAAACATCTTCCAGTAAACTGTTGTTTTTCCCCCACTAATTCTCCCAGGCTTATTATACAACTGCTTTAAGATTCAGTCCTCTTTTTTAGAGGTGAAATTATCATAACACAGAAGAGTGGATAAGGAGACAAGTAAAACGTGTCTTTACCCATTTTGAATTGAATGTTATCTTCAGTAAGTCTTTTAACACACCTTCCTTATTTTTTCCCGTTAAATTTTGTGTTGGAAGATATGTTTAGCACCTTAAGTATGGTGATGATATTGTGGCTGTGTGCATATGTTCAGACCCATCATGATATATACACTTGGTATATGCACTTTTTTATATATAAGTCTTTTTTTGAACTTGATTTTTATTTTTTGTTTTTATTTTTTAATTTTTATGTTCAGTTAGCCAATATATAGTACATCATTAGTTTTTGATGTAATGTTCAACGATTCATTAGTTGTATATAACACCCAGTGCTCATCACAACATGTGCCCTCCTTTATAAAGTCTTAGATAACAACCATTCTGTACTGCAATTTAGGGTTGACATTCTATTATAGGTCACAATAGATCATACACTTCTTGATAAGTAGAAGAATCTTTTCATTCTTTAAACGTCTTTAAGGTGATTTGTTAAGTATACTCTATTCTACAAATCACCACTCCTGGTATTCTTACAAATTGCTTTGTAAGACTTATTTTTAGAGGAAAGGAGAGGACTATAACAGAGCTTTTAATTCTTTAAAATTAACATTATTTTGGGATACTGGTAGTTTTTATGAATATAAAACAATTTATTCTGAGTTTTTGTGCAGCTGAACATGCTTTAATTATTCTTTGTGCTTCATCAGAATGAAATTATTATGGGCTCTTAAAATAATTCTAGAAGTGTATTTTTAAAAGAGCTAAAATTTTATGCCAAAATCATATTTAAAGAGATTTATAATCAGTATTTAAATTAGTACTTATCAATTTTTAAAATGTCAGAATTTTATAACAGTTAATGTTCTTTGTAATTATTTTAAAATGTAATGAGTGTTACCTTCTGGTACCTTCGTTAGAAAATGTGGTTGTTAATATATAATCATAGATAAACTTCAGATTTGTAAAGCTGTGTTTTATTACTTCATCTGTGTTACAGTTAGCTCAGTAAACCTTATTCAGGCCCTAAGATGATTCTACATTATGCTAAGCATGGTTTTTGGATAACTAAGTTGTAAATTTCTGAATTCAAGTATTTGAAATGCAAAAAAATCTTCCAGATCATTTAATCCTCTATTCAAACTTGTACATAGTTTGGAAACTAACTAGAAAAATACTGTCTATTACATACAAAAAAGGAATTACGAGAATTTTGTTTATATCTAAAATAAGATAAAATGAAGTCCCTGTGAACTTTATTTGAATTGATTGGGACAGGGAGGCAGCAAACCTATTTAGAAATCTCTTTGTCTTTGTGACTTAATGATTTATGCCTAATATAAAAGCAGCACAATTTTAGGCAATGAATTAAGCCTCACAGCATTTTTGTTTATTCTTTTTTTTTAATTTTAATTCCAGTATAGTTAACATACAGTGTTAAATTAGTTTTAAGTGTACAATGTAGTGATTCAGCAATTCTGTGTTACTCAGTGCTCATCAGGGTAAGTGTGCTCTTAATCCCCTTCACCTCGTTCACCCATCCCCCACCCACCTCCCCTCTGGCAACCATTAGTTTGTTCTCTATAGTTAAGAGTCTCGAAACATCTATTTTAAATGAAGTAGATTTATATGTGCTGATAAAGAATAATAACCAAATAAGTATAAGAAGCAATTTGAAGAATAACAAGCTTATATGGCCCCACTTGTGTTAAAACAAAATAAAGGATTATCCATATAAATGTTTGTTAGATAAGTTTGTATATGGCCAGACACTTTTTAGAAACTACCCATAAAATCTTAACAATAATAAACTTTTGGAGGTGGAGATAGAGTATAAGAGAATGAGAGGATTTCAATTTTTCATTTTTTTTTTCGAATTTTCTTTCACGAGTATTACTTTAAAATAAAAAGCAAACCACCATCAGGAAAAGAAAAAAGTGAAGAGGCATTCTTGGTAAATACTCTAAAATAACTATATAATACTTCGTATCTTATGGATGTACCACAACTCTTTAATCATTTCCCTGTTGATGGGCATATTAACTGAGGGTTCTAGAGGGGAGGGGGGTGGGGGGATGGGTTGGCCTGGTGATGGGTATTAAAGAGGGCACGTTCTGCGTGGAGCACTGGGTGTTATACGCAAACCATGAATCATGGAACACTGCATCAAAAACTAATGATGTAATGTATGGTGATTAACATAACATAATAAAATTAAATTAAAAAATAATCATCTGAAAGCTGCACAGAGATCTCCCAAGCATTATTTACCATAGTGAAAAACGGGAAACAATTTTTGTTTATTCTTGAAAGAATTTAAGAATCATGGTTCCTTTTTTATCTTTAAAACACTCTTTTTCTGGGGTTTCTGTGTGTATGTGTGTGCATATATGTTCACAGCACACACTCATGTTTGTGTTTACCTTTTTGTGTGCATTGTTCTTGCATCTTAGATCCTTGTGATTATCCTTTATTATTTTTTTTAACATACCTGAACTGTTGCTCTAATACGAGCCTTCTAATTTTAAAGCCTAGGTGTCTGCTTATGTGAAGTCTTATTCTTTCCTGAGAGATATTTTTGAACCTGTCATTTCTGCCAAGCTATTATTTAGAGCTTCCCTTAATCTTCAATATTCCAAAATTTTACAATGATCTGTCTAGGTATGGATTTATTGTGTTTTATAGCATGATTGGGATATGCTGCATCATCTCTTCTCTGTAAAAATATTGTCTCTTTACAGAAGTCAAACATGCCTAAGACATCTCATTTTATTTTTAATGTCTCATAACCTCTCTCAAATTTTATCTCTTCTTGTTCTCTTACATCAAACAAAGCAGTCTTTGAGTTGGTTAATTTTCTGTTCTTCTATATCTAGTCATTGTTTAACACATTCATTGAGCTTCTGATTATTTTCCCTCTTTTGTTTCTTTGGAAGTCTAAGTGTTCTTACTTTATATCCTGTAATTGCTAACTCTAGTATCTGTTGGGTTGTTGGTTCTGATTATGAAAAATTTTTTTTCTACTGATTCTGGCTCATGGTGGCTTGTTTCCATGAATTTATATCAGTTTGTATGAGATAAAGGTTGAAAAGGGAGAGGATAGAGATTCATGTTTATGCATTTCATAGGAATATAATGAGGCCTGGATTGAAAGTCATTCCTAGATGGATAATTTGCATTTGTTTCCATAAATACTTACCTGAGGAAGATGAGTTTAAACTAAGTTCTTGGCTGGCAGTAGGGGAGGGAGGAATTTAACAACACACAGATCTTAGGAATTCTAGGCATGTGCCCATTTGAAGGCTGGCTTCTGATGATAGATTCTGAGGACAGTCTCTGGTATTACCATCTTGCAAGTATAAGGGCCAAAATAGGCATATTTTCCTCACCTTCCTCCCCCTTTTGGTGGGTTTTCTTCTAGTTTACATATTGCTGGAATCGATTTTCTGGGCGTACCTAACTCTATGAAGATTCTCTTGGTTTCCATATCTTAGTTTGATCAGCCCCCAGTTTTGTCTCCTCTTTTCTGTGTTTTGTTACGAAGGAAAATCTAGGCAAGTCGGATTTAATACATGTTGCCTGGGCAGCCACCAGCTAGACTTGCTCAATTTCTTTCCTGGCTTCGGGATATTTCTCTAAATTGTTGTTGTAGAGGATAACTACATGGCAAGTTGCCAAAAATTGAAGGCTCCATTGTTATTTTACATTTATGCTAGAAGACAAGTTCAGCTAAAACGGGTGAACAAAACATATAGCAATTATTATAGCATTTGATTCAATATTTATGTTCACTAACTTAAAAGTTGAAATAATTTTTGTCATTTTTTTTTAAGGTTTTATTTATTTATTTATTTGACAGAGAGAGGGACACAGCGAGAGCAGGAACACAAGCAGGGGGAGTGGGAGAGGGAGAAGCAGGCTTCCTGTTGAGCAGGGAGCCCGATGCGGGGCTGGATCCCAGGACCCTGGGATCATGACCTGAGCCGAAGGCAGTCGCTTAACCGACTGAGCCATCCAGGCGCCCCAGTTTTTGTCATTTCTCTCTGTTTTAAAAACTATCTGTGAAAGAATATACCTTTGATTTTTGTTTTTACATCCAAAGTTACTACCATCGTTGAAAGTTAAGCACAAAGAAATGATACACTTCAAATTCCATCTTATTTAAATTTCCTTCCTTAGATCATTTAAAAAGAAACATTTTAGAGTGAAATGGAACAGCACTATAACTATAGTCATTTACTTGGGGTTGATCACATAATGTACAGCTTTTTGAACTATTTTCTGAAATTGCAAAAATAAAAGCAGTTTTCTGTTGCTTGTTGAGATTTTAGCCTGTATAATCTTGCATATTTTATCTTATAAACAGATGAATAAATTTAAATGTATGAAAAAAAATGTTGGGCTACAAAATGCTTCTTAGAGAAGAAATTATGCTTTCATTTAGGGAATGAAATTGCTAGTTTAATTAATGAATCTTGTTTTTTTTCTATATTTAACTTTCACATTAACAAAAAGGCTCCTGAAATGATCTCCTAAAATTTTCCAGTTCTCATACACATTTTGTTTATGTGAGCGTATTTACCTAATTTTTATTTAAATATGTAGGTATGTCTTATTTATAGAGAGGGAGAGAGAGAAAGCGGGGGAGGGCCAGAGGGACGGGGCCGGGTGGGGGGCGGAGAGAGAGAATCTTATGGCCCAGCCTGGAGCCAGACACAGGGATCCATCTCACAACTCCCAGATCATGACCTGGGCTGAAATCAAGAGTCTGATGCTCAACTGGCTGAACCACAGCTTTTAATTAGATAGCTCTTTACCTAATGTGTAAAAATGAAATGGCAAGGCAGTTTAATGGTTTTGGGTTTGCTTCATATTTCAATAGTGTCCCATTTTCACAGCATTACAGGTAACATTTCAACAGTCTTCTCACATTAATAGGGAAGAGAGTACTGTAATCTCCAAACTAAAAGCTGGCAGCACCACCAACTTCTTGAATTCATCTAATTGGTAGTCAGAATGTTTACCATGACAAATGAATATATTCATTGGTTGTCTTTATTTTCATTCTATTGATGTTTAATTCATTGGGTCCATCTTTTTTTTTTTAAATGTAACATAAGGGTGTTAACTATGGAAAGTCAGGCCCACGTTCCTAGAATTCAGTGAAGAAGTAGAAAGTGTTTTCAACAACAATGTAGAGATAGAGTCTAGATTAGACTTAGCTGAAAGGTTAAGAACAATGATGTTTCATAGCTTCTGAGGAAGTTGGAAAGGCACAAAAGAAAAATCTCTTGCTTTAATTTCACTGAATACTCAAAAGTGAGTATATCATGTTCTAGAAATTTATATCTGTCATGTAGTTTAAAGTCCCCCAGACATTTGGTAGGATGTGTTTGGTGCTTGTGAAGTTTGATGGAATGCTTGTATTCATTGTTGGTATAATTATTGTTTTAATGTTGTTTTTCCTTTTTGCGGGATTTTGTCCTTTGCAGGGGAAAACACTTCTGAATCAAATCATTAGTCCTCATCCTGTTTTGTTATCAGAAAAAAACAAAGACTAAATATAGGAATACCTCAAATCCGAGCTTCTCGTTCTTAGAGATCTGTATATCTATACCCACATTTGCATCTATACCCTTATCTATGCCTATATGCTATCTACATCTCCTGAGATAAATGGACTCCCAGCATCACATTCGACCTTGTGAACTTGACTGGCACATACCCCGACCTGGTCACTCTGATTTCCCTGTATTGTGATTGTTTTTTCCTTATCATATAGTAAGGTATGGTGTGATTACATTTTGGACTCCAGGTCCAGACTGCCTGAATTTGAAATCTGAACCTGCCACTGACAGGTTTCAACCTCATTGTTCTCATCTGTGGCAGTGACAGTACCTATCTTAACGGTGGTTAGGACAATGAAATAAGTAAAGCTCTTTGACTAAAACTGTGTCTGTGGTAACTGCTGTTTGTGTTGTTTAGTAAATAAATGAACATAAAAATGCTTGGGACTCTTTCCCTAGTTCCAGCATTAATGGCATATTCCCCGTGTGTATAAAAATGTATAAACATTTTAAAGAAATGTTCCAAAAATACCTGAAAAGCACAGAAAATGAGATTAAGATGAAATTTCACCTCAGACTTCTACTTTCATAAGTTAAAAACTGCTAACACTTTTGTGTATTTTAAATACGAATAAGAAGATCCTGTTTTGTACCTTATTTTTTCATGTAATACACATTTAGAAGTACTTCCTGAATTTGTAGAAATGTGTTTTTCAAATTCTGCAAACTATTTTATCATATGGATATACTGTAAGTTATTTAATCTACCCTGTATTAAGCATAGATTGGTTTCCAGTCTTTGCTATTACATACAATGCTGCATTGATCTTTTGTCTTATATATATGTAAATATATGCAATATATTTAACTATATCATAATTTAATATTATAATTCTATCAATATATAATTATATATAATTTATAAATAGTTAATATATGCCAATAAATATAAATTATACATAAATATATAAATTACAAATACAAAAGTATAAAATCAGGAAGAAATTTTTAAGGATATTTCTCTGGTAGAAGTCAAGCATGGAAAGGAGAACAGCTTTCCCACTTTATGGATCTTTGCAACTCAGTTCATTAGAGAAGAGTGTGCTATTCATGGGAGTATAAGTCTCATTATGGGCTAAATACCCATAGGCTGGTCACCTACACCACTAGGTCGGTGTAGTTCAACAAAGTTGTGTCTGTTTAATGGGTGGCTTTTCTAGCGGGAGTCTTTTCAGCTGTTTCATTGAATACTAGATTTTTTAAAAATCAAAAGGAATTTCATTTAGAGAATGTAATAGATGTCAACTCTTTGAAACAGACTTAAAGCAAATGTATTTAGTTAAGAAGTAGAGAAAGGAAAAGGAAATGAAAGTTTGTCAACTCATTATGTTCAGTTTGTTAGAATATCTTTCCAGTTTTTTATAAGAGGTAATATGTTTTAATGAAGGATTTAGACAGGATGCTTTTGGTGCTAGGTGTCCCATCATAAGCCTCATTTATCATGAGGCAGTTACTCATGTTTATTCCAAAGTTTTATACTATCTCCTATACTTGACTTTTTAGTAACCTATATACATCAGGGTGTAAAGAAATTATTTTTATGACCTATAATCTGAAACTAATTTATGAGACTTTCCAGCCTTAAAGTTTCCTTTATGATAAACACATCATGTTGATATGGTAAATATACATTACCAATGGCATCATATATTCTTATTATTACTAATACTACATTAATGCCACACATGATTTTAATCAAAATAAAAGATTTTTTGTACTATAAAATAAGTTGTAATAAATCAGCCATAGGTAAAATATTTTGTATGTACATGAATTCAAAAAGAAAAATAACAAGTTAAGAAATGAAGTCCAGACAACAATTCTTAAGTTGGCTATCAAAATAGTACAATCCTGACAGTTAATATATCTGGCAGAAGTGGGGAGGGGGAGAATGACAGAAAAGTGTCATCTGTGTGTTGAGGATCTGAGATTCATACTTGATGCTAAGAAAAGTACTCAAAAATCAAAAGGCAAATCAGGACATATATTGAATTTTGAGATTAAAACCAAGTGTTTTCCTTAATAAAATTTTATAAATTACACTTCCTCTAAGCCCAATATTTCAGAATGTTTTAAAACTCTGGCTTTAAGTTGTACAAGAAATTATTCACTACTCACACATTACGTATGCATTATGCATTCATGATCCCGTAAATGTTGAGGAATTCTCCTCTTTCTGTCTTTCATTTCCCCCACCAGACTGAAAAAGTCTAGATGTAGTCACAGAGTCTTAACTACGACTTTCTTTTTTGATAAAGACACATTTGTTCAATCCAAAAAATAATAAGTAAAAAAATTAAGTATAATTGAATTCATGTTATTGAATGAAAATTGTCACTTTACTAAACATTTAAATTTAGAGAAGAGAAAAATATAGAAAAACTACTCGTTTTCTTTAGGGTTTTGATATTAACTTTGAATCCTTACTAAACAACTGATTAAATTTCCTGGCCAAATTATACCTAAGAAAATTGCCTTGTTTATGTCTGCTTGGATATGGTCTTACTTTCCTGCTTTGATGTATGTGATACTGTTTTTAATCACACACTAGGGTAATTACTTTCTTTCAGAATACATAATTGCTCTGATCAAAATATTCCTCTAGTCTACCACAGCATCTAGTGACTCTTGATCAAGTTCCTAGAATTCCTAATATTAATGGCTTATTTAGGCTTGTGACATTTGTCAAGAAGTTTCTGTAATCTTATGTAAAATTCATGCTATCAAGATTTCAGAATGCTTCTAATTGATTAGGCACACAAATACTGATCACTTACTATGCAACAGACACTATTAGTTTGTGGTATAATAACCATAGAGTCCCTGCTTTCAAGGAGGTTACTGCTTAGTAATCTATCAAAATGTGTTATCAACTGGCTGTTCTGCAAGCAGAGGATAAAGACAGTAACTGAGCCTAACTGATGAAGGATTAGCAAGGCTGCGGTGAGGACTTTCCAGGCGAAACAAAAATGTTTGAATGCACAAACACCTGAAATTTTAGAGAAATTTAAGGTAGTTCGGCGGTGTTAAAGAGAAGGCTATATGTAACCATGTTTCAAGCAGCAATGCAGAGGTGATTCAAGAGAGTTCTGTAGTATTGGTCTCTCTCCAACAGGGGAAGAGAAATAAATCAGATGGCTGCCCGTGCAAGTGGAATTATCCAGAAAGTATTGTGTTAAACAGGGACTAACCACATATATAGGCAGTGAACAATTAATAATAGTATGCCCCATGAACTCTTCTGTGAAGGAAATGAACAGGGTGCTGTAATAAATAATAGGCTAGAGGGAGATTAAAAGGATCAAAGGGGATAGCTTTCAAAGAATTAGGGCTGTGGCGGTGGGAATTGAGAAACATTCCTAGGGAACAGTACAATAGCTTTCTGGTAGAAAGAGTGCTACATTCTAGGAACGTTAGAATGTTGCTAACGAGTTGCAGTCTGATGAGTGAGAAGAAAAGTGGCATGAGTTGGAATTGGTTATAAATATTGGGGCTGGAGAAAACAGGGCTGTGAAAGTTCTGGGTAAGAAGTTGGATGTGATTAAGTGCAATATATAGATGAAAATATGCTCAAACGTTCTAGTTATCAGGGGCTCTCAGGGTAAAACTCCATAGGATGTAATGTTTTATCTTAAGAAAGTAATAAAGGAGCAATATTATTTGTTATTAAAAGTGTGAGATACATGTGCATTCTCCTATCCAGTTAGTGGACATGTAATTGGTAAAATATTTTGGAGGGAAATTCATTGTAGTCATCAACTGCACATTTCTTTTGACCAAGTTTTAAAAACTCATGGACTCTAGGAATAACTTACAACTTAAATATTTTATCTATTAATATTAGAGAAAATCTTTCTGAATGTATTCACATGTGTGGAAAGATATTTATAATCCATTTATCTTTATTTAACTTATATTATTCCCATATGTAAGGAAAAGATACATTCATTATTTAACTTTGTTTAAAAAAGTATGTATTTCTCTTGAATTACTCTATAATACACCTGAGACTAGTATAACACTGTATGTTAACTAACTGGAATTAAAATGGAAACATAAAAAAATTAAAAATGTATATTGCTGCATGTCTCCAATTTATATAAATAGTATCTTAAGAAAATATTCACAGTAAGCTTAAAAGGTGTTTTGCTCCTATAATACAATTAGAGTCTTTGAAATAGTGGCCTGACGAGCATTAAGACATTTCTTAACTCTTAGTTTATATTTCTTGTATGCTATATTTATTTCCACTTGTCTTTTTCTAACTTTTCATCAAACAGAGTTTATGATATAATAAACTAATTTTTTTTTTTACAGAACTGAAAGCCTCAGATTAGAGAAATGGGATTTGACTCAGTGTTTTATAAGATTTAAGGATTCTTTGGATGGTAGGACAAAACAATGGCTCTTGGATCAGTGAAGGGCAGAACTTGTTTCGTAGAGCTTCGAACCAGAGAAGGCTTCCAGGCAGGGCCACACAGATGACTGGACCCAGGGACAGATTATAACAGCCAGCTGGAGCTTTAAGAAGTCAGCTTCTGTAAGCAAGGGATTGGGTTAGCAAAGTTTCCTGGGCTTTCTGTTAAACAGCTAATCGGAAGAATTCTGCAGGCTCCTGGGGATAGGGCTGGTCCTTCCCTATCTGATACCTGGCCCTGGGCAGTTAGGGCTGGTGAATAATGGCTCCTTGAGTGTAAGAACCTGATAAGGGACATGTCTGGAGTGTGGACTCAGCTGTTCAAGAAATGGAACTGACCAGACTTGAGCCATGGACAAAACTCGTTTGAGACATCAAACAAACAAACCAAAACAACATAAAACAAGAGTAATATTATTTGTTGAGTTTAACCTAAGTGCAGACTGTGGATTCCCGAAGAAATGAGATTCTATTTTCTTTTCTTTTGGAATCAGCTATGAGTGATCCATCTAAGGGAAGATTCCCTGGTAAAATATACTCATTGCTCATGAAGAACACTGTGATTATTAAGCCTAGAGGAATTATGCTCAGCTGTTCTGTGGCTTATCCTGAGGTTTTAGGGAAGCATGGATTGATTCATCAGGCAAGAAAATTGTAAATAAGATTTGATAAAACACCAGCTGGAGACTATATGAACAAAGGGTGGACTTTCATTCTTGCCCTGATTCTTGTAGTTACTCTCTCTTACTAATGCTTTATTTCAGAAGGAAAGGATCTAGAAGTTTACTGAACACCTTCCATAAAAGTTAGAGTTTATTTCTGTTATTTTTAGAAAAGAGCATTCATCTATTTGGCAGTTTCACTCAAGCCATGTGTGTGTTTTGCAATAATACGTACAGCTTCGTCTTTTAGAGGTAACAGTCTTTCCCTACATATTATGGAAAAACTCAGCATAAACAATGAATTGGATTTGAATCTGACATACAGAAGTTGGAGTAATATGCTAACATACGCCATAAAGAAGTAGTAAGTAGAAGTCTTCATAGAGGGACTCTGTGCAGTACAAATGACCTGATTTCGTTATCAGATTAACCACAAGTAAAAAAAAAATAAATAAATAGATGGTAGAAAAATATAGATCAAAGTGAACATAAGATATATGTCAATCAATCATAATGTGTGAAATAATTAGATCCTGATTCAAATAAACTGAAAAAAATAAATAACCCGGACTTCCTTTGGAATTGGACCCTTAAGCACATTAATATTTGATATTAAATAGTGTGTGTGTGTTGAAACCATTGTCTTGTTGAAAAAAAATCCTTATCTTTTGGAGATATTTGAAATATTGAAAGATTAATTGGTAATAATGTCTTAACACTTCAGAATATGGGTACACATATGGTACAAATAGGTTAGGATTGACCTTTAATAGTTACTGTATTTGAGTCATGGGGTTTCATTATGCCATTAGGTCTGCATGATATGTGTGTTTGAAATTCTCCATAATAAAAGTCTTCATTGCATTTTCAGCGTAAAAGATTGGCATAGATGAGAAAATAATCTGTCAATTTGATAGGAAAATGTGAGTAATGAAGCACTGATTGGTGAACCATAGCTGACTCTTTAGAAGCCAGTCCCAAACCTCAAATATGGCCATGCTGTAGAGCCAGGGAGACTCTACATGGCAAGTAAAATTTGTTTCCTTTCTACAGAAAATTTTATAATTTGTTTAGCTTTAAAAGGACAAAGCTTAGATTTAAATGTCCATCATGTAGTTTTCTTCTTAAGGATTTGAACAGAATCACTATTTATGCCAGAAACCCAAAAGTGTGTGGGAGATACTATAATGTCTTCCTAGAAAACGTGACATTACCCTGTCTTTTTGTATAGTTCTGAGCTCTGAGACAATGTTTAATTAGTTTCTTTAGATGTTAGCTACATATTCTGATTCAATTGTCATGTGAGAGCTTTAAAATTTTCATTAAACAATTTTATTAAAATAGTGTCAGGCAGGAAATAGTAGGTTATACAAAACAACTTTACTTTAAAAATAAATATATTAAATTGTTTCAAATAAAGTTAAATTCTGGCCTAGCCTGTCAGTAACTAAAAGTTAATGCATTTTACTACTACACATGCTCATTGTATTTGGGGAAAAAAAAAACAAAACTTCTGACAGTGTTCAGTGTTATCTGTAACTGCTAGCACACTGCTTTGCTTGGTATCATTAAATTAACAATCCAAAATAGTATCTATCTTTAGTAAAAATCAACACTTTCACTTACCCTTCTCTAATTTTTTTTTTTTTTTTTTTAATATATGACTTTAGTCTGATGGTGGGTCTTTGGTAACTTACAAAGAAATTTTAAAACTTTTAAAAGGTCAGTTTATATTTTGTATTGAATTTTCACCTTATTACAATACCATATTGTTCACATCCCTATTTATATGAGCAAAAATAGAAGCCTTTAATTTTCAGAAGAGGTCTATTTCAAATAAGATTAAAATGAACAGTTGTCATTGGGAGGAACAATTAAGATAAATTATTATTTGGTATAGGTATACAATTCTAACTTCTTTTGTTGATGGATTAAAATGCTTTCAAAATAAACACAGATGAGAATAAACTCCACCTGATTTCTAGAGAAACATGAGAAGGATAAAAAAAAAAAATAAGGTGTGTAGTAGAAAGTTGGCTTGGCAACCTTCCATCACAAATCCTTGCAGACCACTTGTGGGTCACATTGCATGGGCTCCTCCAGCATCTTAGTACCATGAAATCTCCAACAGATAATTCTCAAGTGTGGCCGCATTACAGCCCATTCCCCAGCTACCTTTAGACACTCCCCTTCTTTAGTGTAAGTGTCATGTACTACATGACTCTCATGGACTTGACATCAAACAATTGTAAATCCTGTTAACTATTGTAAGGGCAAGTGCTCCCTTTTTCTAGTGTATTACATTAGAAAACATTAGTCTTTTTCTCTGTTTCATTGAAATGCATACATGTCTTTTTAGAGCTAAATAAGTTTCTTGCCAGAATTATGATCCTGAAATGTTTTTCTCAAGAACTTGGGAACTGTATCTTTAAAACATAATCATTAAGGAAGTTAAAGTCCCTAACTACCAGTTTCTGTTGGAGGGTAGTAGCCTAACTGGTTTGGTTGCCTTACTCCAAATTGCAAAACTACCTCTCATCATACAGATAGGGGTAGTTTATTTTTATTTTGAATGAAGGCTCTTGGCTAACAGAGATTGTCATCTCAATTCCTAAGTGAATTGAGGATGAACAACGTATGACAAGTGGTGCTGTCAAGTCTTCTTATCTAAGGACTCATTTACTTTGAGACCATGTATAGAATAGGTGATATCTGCTTGGTTTTATAAAAGGGTGAGATATTTTTTTGTCTTTGCAGCCTCTTGCTGCACATCATGTTCTGGTTTAATACTTCATAACTGTTTCTTTTACATCTGCCTTTATAGAGGGGTTTTCTAGGTTGGCAGATTTGGGTTTTAATTGTACTTCTCCAGGCACTGTAGATTTCTTTTTAATTAGTTTTCTTCACTACATCTCTTGTCTGTGCTTCATTCTGATCTCTTTTCTGCTAATGTGCTATCTCTCCATCAATCCACATCTGATTTTCTTCCAGATTCTGGTGACAGTAATTCTTAATTATCTGAGCACATAGTCCAAGTAGAGGTAGGAAGAACTCAAATCCAGATTGCCTGGCCCAGTGGGGTGTTTAGATCCTGCTGCCTTCATGCCTGGTCCCTTGCACTCTTGAGGTTGCAGCCAGATAGCACAGGAGATGCTCCAGCTGTGAGCTCTGTCATGGGATATTTATTGCAAGCATAGAAAATCACAAAGAAACATTTGCTCCAGTCTTGTTCCTGCCCCTTGTTTCATCTTTGTTCTTTCTTATCTACATCTAATTTATATTTTCTTAAATTTTGTAATTTATTTAAACCATTTTACATGCTTCTGGGGAGGAACATAGTTTATAAATAAATGAGAAAGAAAAACAATGTCCTGGGGTGCCTGGGTGGCTCAGTCAGTTAAGCATCTGACTCTTGATTTCCACTCAGGTCATGATCTCAGGGTTGTGAGATTGAGTCCTGCATCGGGCTCCATGCTATGCATGGAACCTGCTTAAACTTCTCTCTCTTCTTCTCCTTTGCTCCTCCCCCTGGCCCTCCCCCCTTTTAAAAACAAAACAAAGAAATACAATGTTCTGTAATGAGAATTCAGCCCAAATAAACTTTGGCTGAGCTCCATACATTCAGAAACACAAATTTTGAGAAGTTTTTAAATAAAATATGTATTAAAGGATTTTACAGTGGAATTTTTTTGTTTGTTCATTTATGTGTCAAAACTGAGTGGCCAGAGTAGATGTTAAAATTGTAAGATAGATAGACTGTGTGTAAGGTACATACAATATGATCATTCATAAAGTATTTCTTGGAGATTACATTATATTCAATAACCAGACATTTTAAAGCCAAATGTCCCTTTTTTGTTTCATCAATATTTATTTAGCATCTCAAGTCCTCAGTCTTATAAATGTGCTAATTATTTAAATGTATCAAAAGGTAGATCCCTTAAAATCTTAACCTGGAAAGATGCGCTTTGTGTTTTCCAGAAACCCACATCCTAAAATTAAGATCCCTTTTGCTCTAAATTTATTTTATTACATATATGCCTAACATTTAGTTTTTACACTATGGCATGCACTCTTAAATGTCATTTCCATGTATTCATTTAATTATCACTACAATCCTGTGAAGTAGTTATTAAATTATACTCAATTTTGCAGAAGAAGGAAATGACAAACATGTCACTGTAAGGAACATGACCAGGTCATATAAGCAAAATGTGTCAGGGCCAGAATTCATACCCAGACTATCTAGCTTTGGCACCTCTTCTCTATATTTTAAAGCATGGAGGCATCTTACAATAATTGCTAAATATGTTCTAAGATATGGAAGTGATAATGAAGTATCATAAATGATTCAGGCTTTTACCAAATTCTTAATTATAAGTAATATCATTTACACTGGTTAGGCTTAGCATAGTATAGAAGTCATAAAACTTTTAAATATGCATAGTCACTTATATATTTATGTTTTCTCTAAGGTCTAGAAATGGAGATAAATATATAATATTCCCAGAGGATAATAAGCAGTTTTATAAATATGAATTTTCTAATTACTATACCAAGTAATCCATTGACTTTTAAGGAGTCATTCTTAAACTGTGGTCCATGGGTCCCCCGGTGTTAACTAAGAATATTTCAGGGTATAGCAAGGTCAAAATTATTTTCATAACAATCCTAAGTTACAATTTGTCTTGTACTTGACTTTGCACTGTCGGTATAAAAATAATGGTGGGTAAAACTGTTGGTACCTCAGCACTAATCAAGGCAGTGCCATCATATTGTATTTGTGGTCATTGTATTCTTCACTCGCACACACAGCAGTTTAAAAAAAGGAAAAGAAGAACTACTATTAAATTGTAAAACATAGCTAAAAGTTCTACCTAAAAGATGCTCCTCATGAAGTAGTACTGATGATGAATTTCATTGACTATTAGGCTTTGTAGGTACATCATTTTAATTTTCTGTGTGATCAGTTGAGAAATACTATCAAAGCATCTCTAATGCATACTGGAGTGTGATGATATTTTCAAGAAAAAGCACATATGTGGTAAATATGTAAGCTGAATTAGCTGCCTTTTCATGGAGCACCATGTTTACTTTAAAAAACTGACAAATTAATATTATTTACAGTTGAGTATGGGACGGTTATGTTTACATAAATAAACAAAGGAGACTTGAACTTCAAGAAAACCCACCGACAATATTTGTTGCCAATAATAAAATTAAAGCTTTCAAGCAGAATTTAGGAAATATTTTATTCACCCCAGAGTTTGACTACTCCTAGTATTCAAAGACTTTTTGAATGAGATAGATGGTGATATAGGAGAATTTGGTGTTTTGATAATATATAATGAAATGTATCAACATATTGAAGAAATGATCAGCGAATAGAAAATTCCCTCATCACATTATACTGGATAGCCCTAGTGTTTATAGATCTTATAACTGGAAGTTTGTACCTTTCAGTAACTTCCATCTAATTCTTCACCTACCCTCCACTTCTGGTAACCACAAATCTAATATTATTTTCTATGAGGTTTTTTTTTCTTTTTTTAATACTTCACATGTAAGTGAAATCATATACTATTTGTCTCTGTCCTATTTCACATAGCATAATGCTGTCTGGGTCCATCCATGATGTTGTAAATGGCAAGATTTCTTTCTTTATTATGGCTGTGTACTATGCAACTGTGTGTATATATACCATATCCTATTTACCCATTCATCCATTGATGTACGCTTGTTTCTAGGTATTGGTTATTGTAAGTAATCCTGTGAGGAACATGGGGGTGCAGGTATCTTTCAAACAGAGTGTGTTTGTCTCCTTGGAGTACATAACCAGAAGTTAAATTGCTGGATCATACTGTAATTTTTTGAAGAGACTCCATACTGTTTTTCCACAGTGGCTGTAGCAATTTACTGTCCTACCAGGAGTGCACAAGGGCTCCCTTTTCTCCACATCTCTCCAGTATTTATCTCTCAATGCTAGCGATTCTAACAAGTATGAGGTGAAACCTCATTAGGGTTTTGATTTGCATTTTTCTAATGATTAGTGATTTTTTTTTAAAGATTTTTATTTATTTGACAGAGAAACAGCGAGAGAGGGAACGCAAGCAGGGGGAGTGGGAGAGGGAGAAGCAGGCTTCCCGCTGAGCAGGGAGCCCAATGTGGGGCTTGATCCCAGGACCCTGGGATTATGACCTGAGCTGAAGGCAGACGCTTAACAACTGAGCCACCCAGGCACCCCTAGTGATTAGTGATTTTAAGTACCTTTTCATGTACCTGTTGGCCACTCATATATCTTCTTTGAAAAATATCTGTTCATATCCTTTGCTCATTTTCTATTTGGATTACTTTTTTTTTTAGTTAGTTGTATGCATTCTTATATATTTTGGATATTAATCCCTTATAAATGGTTTGCAAATATTTTTCCCATTTCATAGATTGTCTTTTCATTTTGTTGATTGTTGCTTTTGCTGTGCAGAGCCCTTTAGTTTGATGTAGTCCCACTTGTTGATTTTTTATTTTATTTCATTGATTGTGCTTTAAGTTTTATATCCTAGAGGCTTCTTTCTTGATGTTCGTAGTGGTTTCTCTTGTTTTATTTGGAACCTTATACTGCAGTACAACAGTACTCAGCAGTTACACAGGTGCTGACAAGATGTTTCATAAATTCTTTGTGTGTGTGTGTTTGCTTTTATTTTAAGAAATATTTATAAAAAGATGCTATCTACTTTGATGGTAGGTAGTAAGACTTTACAAATTGCAACAGTACTCAGCAGAGATAGAGATGCTGGCAAGAGTGGTACTTCAAGTGTAAGTTCTTTAAAGAGTATTTTTAAATACTTATAAAATGATTCTATTTCATTTTGGGAGGAATAAGACTAATTTATAATTCATAAGGTATATATGGGGTAACTATGTGGGCAACTGAATTATGTAGCACATATGTCTAATTTATTGCAGGGCCTTGCCTGGCCAGCTCAATAAACTAACTCTATTACTTTGTGGTAGATGGAGATTTACCGTTTCATGTTTATCGCTCAAACTCCACTCTCATACTTTTCCACCTTGGTATAAACAAATGAAAAAAAAAACTATAATAGTCTGATCTGTAGTCAAGTAAATATTACTTTCTAAAGAAAAGTAATCATCTTCAGCTCATCTAATTTTTGAGATGTTTTTATTAATAGTGGAAGTTAGGACAACGTTCAAATATTAGCAGCATTTTTTTTCAGGTAAAATGATAATTTTTTTGAAAACATGGCTTTTTAATGACAGATTTATTTAATAGTAGTACACTATCACTTACATTGTAAAAATTTCTATTATGTTATGTCAGGTTTTCTAATGACAACATTTTGAGTATAGTAACATGAACTAAAAGTTATATATTTTAATTCTGATAGAAATGTTACCAAACGCTACCAAATTTTCAGTCAGAGGTATATATAGGCATTTCACCTTCTTTTATGAACACTGTATCAGTTCAATGAGTTCTTTTTTGACAAAATAATTATGCAAAATAAAATGTATAAGATAATGAATATATAAAACAGATGGTCCTGCCTGTCTTCTGATAGTTTATATCTTTAAATGGCTTCATGCACTATCAATCCATTTAAAGCACAGAGAAGGGTAACCATTAAACAGTTTTCCATTCTTCTTCACTAATGATACTTAAAGACATTTAATAACGTTTGCTAATTGTGTAATGCCAATCCTCCAAAAATAATGTATCAGTAGGGAGTATTTCTGCCTCATTCCTTTTTTTCCAGACAGCATCTAATGAACTGAAATGATCATAATTGCCAGAGTACAATGCATTGGAATACACGTTGCTAGGGGATTTCTTTAAATGTCAAAAAATTTACCTTCTGCCTGGGGAAATCTAGTAAGTCAATAAAAGTTGTATTAAAATTGAAATAGTTAAAACAGTATGTAGCCTTGTTTTGCCATATTCTGCAAAGCATAATAGCCTTGTTAGGATGATAGAAGTTTGCACTATTATGTAACTATTTGTGTTATGTCCAATGATCAAAGTGATACTGTACTAGACAAAACAACATTCGTCATTTATAAAAGTTAAATTATCAAAATTTCTGAACTAATACTTTAAATTACCTTTCATGAAGAAACAGGCCAATAATAAAGACATAAGATAATTGAGGTAATAAGTTGCCCTTAATCAGAATAATATAACATTATAAATTATTTTTTACCTATTCTCCATTTCTATATTTTTGTTTCTAGTTAAAAATCAGAAAACAACATTTAAAAAATTTCACAATAGAGTAACAAGAAAATCTTTGTCATAAACCTTTTCAATATCTTGTCAAAATGAACCCAAGAATTTCTCATTTTCACATAATAAATGTTTCATGGTAATTCATATTAGTAAAATAATTGTTTTTTGGTGAAGGCAAATATCTGGACAAAAGTACAATTTCCTCTTCTTGAATATTATTTTTGTCAAATGTTTGAGCACATCAAGTACCTGTTACCTTTGCAAGTATAAGCATCACCCAGTGGGGTCATAGGCACTTCTTGAATAGTCTCGTTATTTTAACATACCCCTCCTTAGCAGAATCATTCTTCTGCATTCTTTATGTAGAACTAGTAGTAATTATTTATCCAGCTTGTTTCCACAGTAATGCACTTTTAAAAGAATGGCTATCTTGAATTAAAATGTAAATACGTAAGCAAATATACAAAATACATGTCAGTGATGACCACATTGGTTTTGATTTCTGAGGCTTTAGGAGTCCATTTAATTTAGGTTAGCACCAAATTTTTCATTACAAGTGAAATATACAAAACTGGTCAAAATTATATAAATGGTTTGAGGCATTTTAATTGACAGTTTTAGAAGCATATGTCAGATTTGATAGGCAGTATCATATAGACATACACAGATGCACAGTCTCACTCACTTGCAATTACTTCCTAGTTTAAAATCACCCTAACTGGGGATAACATGTCAGCAAAATTAAACAAGGTGGCTTAGTTTTCTACTGCTGTGTAGGACATGATCATAAACACAGCAGCTTAAAACAATATACATTTATTGTATCACAGTTTTCAGGTGCAGCTTTGCTGGGTCTTCTGGTCAGGGTCTCAGGAGGCAAAAGTGAAGGTATCATTTGGGCTGCGTTCCTGTCTGGAGGCCAGGATCCTCTTCTAGACTCTCAGGACTATTGCTGGAATGCAATTCCTTACCCTTGTAAAACTAAGTTTCTTATTTGTTGGTGGCTGTCAGCTGGAAGTTGTTCTAAGGGCCACTCATGATTTCTTGCCAAGACATGGCCCTCTCCCTCTGCAAACTTTGACAACGTGGAGGTCACTTCTGGAAGCCCAGTAGGAGAATCTCTCACTCAGTCTGCTAAGATGGAGTATTATGTAATGGAATTTAATCAAGGACTCATTCTCCTATCACCTTTACTATATTCCACTGGTTAGAAACAAATGACAGGTAACATTTATAGTGAAGGGGAAAGTATTATAGAAGCCTGTGCCACACCAAAGTTAACTTTTATTGCATCCTCTTCATAGAGTAAGGGATATATTTACCAAGTACATAGTAAGCTTTGACTATTGGAAATGAATTATTTTACACACGTTAATACTGATGACTGTTGACTTCTACATCATTAGTGTGGTTATAGTTTTTGTAAATTTTCCTTTCTCTTGATCCAGATAATTGTCAGTTTTCTTATAAGTTAAATGCTACTCTGTGGGCATGGTAGGAAAAAAAAAATTTTTTTTTACAGTGTTGAAGAATAAAGGAGAAAAGTTAATATAAAATATACTTAAAGATTGATGATGAACTTGTTAAAAATATTATATATGTTGTTCCGTAGGGAATAAGTGTCGATAAAATTTATTTCCTTAAAAATAATGAATTTTATTAACTTTATTGATCAATTTAAATTTATTAAATTTGAATTTGTTAAATTTATTTGAATATTCCTTTTAAAGTAAAATTTTAAAATAACTGTAATCATCTCTAAGCAAGACAAAGAATCTACTTTTACATTTATATTTTAAAAGGTATAGCTTGATGAAAAGTGGTTTAATTGCAAGATCAATATATGATCAACTTTTTAGGCAGTCCTCTGTTGATCACAAATTAGTAATGGTTGCTTACTATGGACTGAAAGTTTGTGTTCCCCCAAATTTATTTCATAGGTTGAAATCCACTCCTCAGTGTGATGGTGTTTGGAAGTAGGGCCTTTGGGAACTGTTTGGGTCCTGAAAAAACTCCTCTTAAATGGGATTAGTGCCCTTAAAAAAAAAAAAAAAAAAAGCCCTTTAGAGATCCCTTACAAACTTTCTGCCATGTGAGGTTATAAGGAAAAGACCCAGTTACTGAGAAAGTAGTGTCTCACCAGACATAGAATCTGCCCGTGTATCATCTTGGACTTCTCAGCCTCCAAAACTGTGAGGATTAAATTTTGGCTGTCTTTAAGCCACCCATTCTTTGGTATTTTTATTTTAGCAGCCCAAATGGACTAAGACATTGTTTGAAACCGTTTGATGTATATTAATTCATGAGTACATATTTGGTAGTTTTCTGAGAAATTGTGGTAACTGCACATAAATTCTCTCATCAGAAAGGAGACACCATGGATTGTTACAGTTGCACTGACTGATTCATTTTATGTGAGACAAGGCACAGACTCCTGTCAGGAAACTCGTAGAAAACAATGTACGGGTATTTCTTTGATAAAGCAGATTTAAAGTGACAGTAGCAAATGAGGTGCAAGAAAATTATTACTCCTGATTGATTTTGTCCTTTACTTTTTTTTTTAAGATTTTATTTATTTGATAGAGTGAGCAAGAGAGAGCAGAAGTGAGCATGAGCAGGGGGAGGGGCAGAGGGAGAGGGAGGAGCAGATTCCCCACTGAGCCACCCAGGCGCCCCTGTTCTTTACTTTTCTAACAAATTGTGCACTTTTCAAACTGTAGGTTTATCTTAATAATATGTAATGACTCTAAGTTCCTGTTTATTCCACAGGTCAGTTGTTCAGTTGTTCTCAAACAAGAATATAGTTGCAAAGCATTCTCAATCCACTCATGACACATTTGATAGGCCTTTGATAAACAGGTATATTCTGATATGAGACATAATTGAAATCCTCCAACCACCCATAAACAGCACATAGTAACTATAGACAACATATGTAGAGAAAATAACTTTTAAAATATTTAAAGTGACAAGTGACATTGATAAGGAGGAAAAGAAGTAAAAATAATTCTGATTTGTGTTTCTTATAAGAGCTCTGGGTAATACGGTGTAGAATGTGGTGAAAGCCTACAGTGAGTTATTTAGATGACTATAATTTTTATTTAATCTTCAGAATCTTTTTTGAATCAAAAATGGGATTTTGGTTATAGTATTAAACTTTATCATGCTTTCCATGAAAGTAAGTTATTATAAATTCTATTAGAGTTTAATTGTTCAAAATTGAGTAGCATTCTTATCTTCACTGGAAAAATCCTTAGATTCAGTGAGTCTAAGAATAAGAAAAAAATTCTGTTCAATCACAGATCTGTACCTCTGTAACAAATAATACATTATATGTTAAAAACAAAAGAAGATAGCAGGAGGGGAAGAATGAAGGGGGGAGGGAATCGGAGGGGGAGGTGAACCATGAGAGGTGATGGACTCTAAAAAAACAAACTGAGGGTTCTAGAGGGGAGGGGGTGGGGGGATGGGTTAGCCTGGTTATGGGTATTAAAGAGGGCACATTCTGCATGGAGCACTGGGTGTTATACGCAAACAATGAATCATGGAACACTACATCAAAAACTAATGATGTAATGTATGATGATTAACATAATAATAAAAAAATGAAAAAAGAAAATAAGAAAAAATTCTAATTGTTATGCATTTTATAAATATATGATTTCTTTTTTATTTTGTGTTCTATATCCAAGTATGTATGTTATTGTTTTATATGTTAAAATTAAAATTAAATAAAAGTAATAACATTTTATTAAAATCATTTTGTCCATTATAAGAGAAAATTATAAACAAACTAATAAGCAAAAACAAATAGTTTGAAATATGGGAAAAAACCTGCTTTAAGATATTGACTCAAACATTATTTGACATTTATAAATAGCTTGCATTTAAAATTTTTACCATTTAAATTTGACTACAAATTTGACTACAAGTTCTTTGTATTACAACTTTAAATCAAGGGCTTTGCCAAAGGAATATTCTAATGATTGCGTTACTGGTTCTTCTATAACACAAAATTTTTTACTCCTTTCATGGTTACTTGAACTCTAGGTAAAGGAAAGTAGCTTTGTTTTGCCAAAAATATCAGTAATGATTTCCCCCCTCCAATCACTAGATGGTCACATTGGTATAATTAACTGATAGGTACGAAAATAATTTTACTAACCATTAATTCATTAGTATACTCTCACACAATTTAAACTCTGTATGGAGAGTACATGAGACCTTATTTCCCTGAATGGACTGTTTAGAGGGAACCTGGCAGCGCGTGGGGTGTTTGAACATGTACCAAAGTGAGAAGAACCAGGTTTTGTTAGTCTCACGTGTGGTAGTAATGTGAGACTTCTACAAAACTAACCCTACAATAGATAACTGTATACAAGAAAGTATATAAAACAAAATAACTACTGAGGATTTTGAAGAATAAATATAAACACAAAAACAGTGGAAGCAGTTGGAAACTCACAGAAGCTACCACCATGGGGGTGAATTCCTCATTGTTTCACTTATGTTGGCAAGAGGTTGCAGTGTGATTCCACGGGCCACTAAAAATCTGATAGAAAGTCTGCCAATTTTTTAGATAGAGGAACCACAAGGAAAAGAATGGGCAACCACATTTGACTGCCTAAGATCAGAGGAAGTCCCAGAAGGGAGAGAGCCAGAGATGGGGATCTGAGAGAATTTTCATACAAATCCTACATATTTCCCTGCCCCAGCTCCCAATATCCCAGCAGTTGGAAAATGAGGCATGAGACTACTTCAGAGTAGAAAATAGTCCGGCAAAGGGAGGCATTTCTGAGGCCCTCAAACCAGGTGGTAAGAAAGCCAGTTTCACTGTTTCTCCTCTGTGGTGGGCTAAAAAAATAGCTCCCCCAAAAGATATCTACATCAAATCCCTGAAGAGTGTGGCTATACCTCACATGGCAAAACATATGACTAAATTATACATACATAAAAAAATGACTGAATTAAGGATCTTGAGAGGAGGAATTTATTAGGGTTATCAAGTGAGTTCTAAAGGAATCACATGTATCCTTCTAAGAGAGGAAGAGAGTTTTGAGAGAGACACCAGAAGAGGAGAAGGTGCCAGCCATAGAAATTAAAAGAGTCAAGGAGCAGAATCTCCCCTAGACTTGGCCAACACCTTGATGTTGACATTGTCCTCCAGAACTGTGAGAGAATAAATTTCTGATGCTTTAAGCTACTGAGTATGGAGCAATTTGTTACTGCAACCACAAAGAAGGAATATACTCCATTTTTGGACCGAATATCACCTGTGCAGCTAGTATTCCACATGACTAGAGAATATGTATAACATTTCATGTCTAACAGGTTTCATTGCAATATTAGAAGATAATAAAACAATGACAATACCATTTACAAACATATGCAATTTTATACTCTTCAGAATATTTAAGGGCCAGAAGTATAAATAAAAGTTTGGTATCTTTAACAGTAATTTATGCCTATTTTCAAGGTTTTGGGAGACATTTAAAAAGATAATAAATTTTAAAGATGGAAGATGTTATCTACGAATCTAAAATAGGGCCAATACTCAGAAATTAAAATCTGTATTTTAGTGAACATACTTCTAGGTCTTTTCCTGTAAAATAAATTTATATAAACTAGATATAAAATACTGTTTGGCAACCATACATGAAGGAAATTCTTTCCATTTAGGCTATGTGTATTTCACATCAATTAATATAGATGTATGTTATTTTTTTTCCCTTTTCAATCATTGTCTTTGGTACAGGTATACATAATTTATGTTACCAATATGTTATTGATTTATTTTTGGATCTTCTCCAAGGTTCTGCTCTAAAGCAATGCTGCAGAGTGCAACTTTACATATAAAATGTTTAGGCTCTAAATTTTTACCTGTAGCCAAAGAAAATAAGCAGACCAGTCCAAGCAACAGAAAACTCATAGACAAATAGGTTGAGATGTTAGAAATTACCTGTTCCTGGTCTTAAGGAGTCTTTGTGATATGGCAGGTGATAATGATAATAAAAAAGTGAATGCATGTAAGTTACTCTGCAGGTACTATGAGTATGTGAGGAGTGAAATTATAGAAAAAGGCTGAAATTTCCTTTAAAATGGCATTTTGGAAAGCAAGACCCTTGTATTTTTTTAGTGAAAGGAAATTGTTTATATTTTTAAGAAGTATATTATTTTGTTGATGTTTCATTATGGGCTAGTGGAGGCAGAGCCTAGCATTGCCCACAGATCTGGAATAAGTATGTTGAATTTGGTACAGAATGGCAGTTGGGCAGAGCAGAGTGATGCTCCTGGTGGGATTGCCACTTGGAAGTCATTCTTAGAGATGGAGTCATTACAGTCCTGGGGGTAGTAACTGAAAGCTGGATCCCCTGGACTTGCTCTGTAGTTACTGTTTTAACTCTTAGGCTGTAGGTCTTTCTGTTTTTACTTGCCTAAGAAATTTCCTCTTTTGTTCATTTTTTTTTTTTTTTTTACATTTGTCTTCTATGGATTGATTTTTCCAAAAGCTTTTGTTAGGTTTAACGTATCTCACCTTTTTGCTTTTTGTAAAAATTGACAAAGCAAGAGCTTGGAATATTCACTTTTGTTTTCTAATATAATAAGTCCATTCTATAGCTTTAAAACACACCATATTTTTAGGAAGTTAAGAATTAGTAAGAGATAAAAATATAGTTCATATGGTAGAAAATCCAAACATGGTGAGTTTAACCTCCTCCTCTGGTTCAGGGGTTAAATTCTCTAGTTGAAAAGCCAAGTGATTGAAATTCAATATAATATTCTGGTTCTAATTCAAGAACCATGGTTGGAGAGTGATAGAGAAAATGAAGAAAGAGAAAACTGACATTTTTTCTTATTCCCCAAAGGTATTTTATAAACCTAATAGCTACAGATAATTTAAAGTTTATTATTTCTGACTGTGGATTTAAAAATGTAATTACTTGTTTTCCTCTGTTCTTCCTAAGAATTATTTTGGCAACCCACATTTTCTTCAATACTACAAGTTTTGCATTAACCTTTGGGGCAACAGAATGAAATTGTTACAGGTTTTGTAATTAGCTGTGGTTGTAAAAGTCAGACATTCAGACAGCAGAACTCACTGTCAGAGTGAACATCTGATGAAAGTACCCCAGCGCACTTGGAGAATAAATCTGTTGCTGTAGCAACCAGTTCTCATTCTCTACCAAAGGGGAAAAACAAACAGAAAACAAGTGAAATGTTTCAGTTTAAAAAGATAGCTATTCCATATGGAATTATGGATAAAATCTTTAAATTCATTCTAACCAGTAATAATGACAGCAACTGTTAAACTTTTAAATCAATCCATCAGAAAATGACTTTTCCTCTGAAAGTATACATTTTGGGGCAAAAGAAATTGACTTAATTTTGACAATCAGCTTATTTTAATTTTAAAATGCATTGAAAAAATCTCAGGAAAGCGTTGTTCTCAGAGAATATCTGTTGCTTTCCTGGAGGTTCAGAAACAGTCTCCACTGATGAAGTAGGTTGATATACTTTCTTCTACATCAAAAGATGTTTCATGAGCACTTGCTTGAAGAGCAGAGAGAAAGGGACTTTCTTGAGTTAGAGACGACTTTCCTGGCTTCTAGTAACCCAGTAAGCCTAAGGAAGAGAATGTACAAACAAAATACAATGAAAAAGAAGAAAAAAATGTCATACCAATTCGGAGGCAGTAAAATCAGCTTTATGTCAAAGTACATTTTAGAGGGAGGACCTGAAAAGCACTTACTTGGAATGAGGTGACAGGGGAACCGCTGTGTAGAAAAATCTTTCTTCAGGCAAGCCTGGTTTAGAGGTAGCTGGTGTCTCACTTCCAGCTAAACTAGGAAATGTCCAGAATGATAAGAAATGTTACGCTATATCTGATGAAAAAGTAATGGCGTGGTGGAAGGAGAAAATAGGTGCTTCTAAGCATATTATCTGGTTTTGCAAAGGGCTTGAAGGTGAGAAGAGAAAAATTACGTAGATGGATATTTGAAAAAGGATGTTTGCTGGAAGTTGAGAGGCTGGAGAAGACAGGAGAGATCCCGACAGCCAGTCTCCGTTGAAAGCTCCTTGGTGAACAATTGTGAAACTCTCAAAGTACGTTATGTTCCTTAGAAAATTAGCCATCTTTTCTAATTTTCCAAGGGTCTTAGTAGAATCTGTGTTATTGCTGGCTCTACATAGCACTGTTAATCTGAAATTGGTTTGAAAATTCACAAATCATGAAAAAATGACTTCTAAATGGCTGTGGCAGAATTTAATAGAAGGAAAAAGTCATGATGTGAAAATTCCCACAGGGTGCTTATAGTAGCTGTTAGCACTGTCTCAGTATCCATCCTTTAGCTACATATACCTGTCAGAATAACATTTAATTTTTTTTGTATCATAATGCATTTTTTGTGCGTGTGCAGCTTAGTAACTTATCAGAATAGGGAGCTGTACTACTTAGTCATATGGAAAAACATTTAAGTGGACATTTCAAATATTTGTGTCTACTTGGGTTTCTTTAATGCATGTACGTGTTCTCTGTTAGGGTGATTGTAGCACCTTTTGGCATCAGCCTGTTTATGTCAAAACATATCCACTTTCTTTTATGATTGGAATTCAGTTAGAGTTGAATTCTTTTTTTTTTTTAAGATTTTTTATTTATTTATTTGAGAGAGAGAATGAGAGATAGAGAGCACGAGAGGGAAGAGGGTCAGAGGGAGAAGCAGACTCGCCGCTGAGCAGGGAGCCCGATGTGGGACTCGATCCCGGGACTCCAGGATCATGACCTGAGCTGAAGGCAGTTGCTTAACCAACTGAGCCACCCAGGCGCCCCTGAATTCTTGTCCTTCCCCAGATTTGTTTTCCAGATTCTATGTAATCATTTTGTTCATCAGATTTATCGGTGTAAACATCAAGGAAGACATTCATGACTCTGAACAAAATGAGGGAATTTAAAAAATACTTATTTATGAGAGAGAGAGAGAGAGAGAGAGAGAGATGAAGGAGCAGAGGGAGTGGGACAAGCAAACTCCACGCTGAGCACAGAGCCTGATGCAGGGCCACATCCCAAGACCCTGAGATCATGAACTGAGCCGAAATCAAGTCAGATGCTTAACCTACTGAGCCACCCAGGCACCCCCCAAATAAGGGAATTTTTAAATCCAGGGATGAGTCCTGGTGCTGATTGTGTAAGGCTGCCTAACCCAGCCCTAAGAGTGAACACATACGCACACCAGAAAAAAAAAAAAAAAAAAAAAATGACCACCGAGTGGAAGATCACAGAATGAAACCATTTTATTTAGAGAGAAGAACCATTACAAACGGGTTTGCTAATCTCTTCTGATAATTCCTAACGCTCCTTATGTGATTAAGTGATTTGGACAATTTGAGGTATTTGAAATAATGATTCAGTGTGGAATGTGTGTAGCTTACATGAGCTTTTCTGAAAATATCCTTATTTAAGTTCACAAAATCAGTAAGCTCTCCTAAGTTCCTGTGAAAGTATTGGCCCGTGGTTTCTCTGTATTTGCATAGTTAGTCTAGAAAAGCTATAACTGCTAAGCAGAGTCTTTTTCAGCTTATAAAGACATGAAATCAAAATTCACATGTATGTACATTTTGTATGTTAAATTTGATAATAACTGTTGATAACTTTCACAATATTTTGTCCCAGGGCTAATTGTAGGGTTATCTAATAACTGAAAAATGCTGTTCCATATATTTTCTTTATTTTTTAAGTTGTTTAATGTGAGAGGGTAAATAAGGTTGCTTTTACTCCAGCAGCAGAAGTTGCATTACCAAGTTCATAGTGCTATACACTAAATAGTCCCAGATTTATATCTTTAGACTTGATCAAATATACACCTGTGTCGCATTTTCTTTAATAGGCTCCAATGGAACTTTCAGGCTACTGGTAGTGTGAATTCTTTTTAAGTTCTACCTACCAACACAAAAGCAAATGAAAAACTGAGGATCAATAGGCATGGCATAGGGGTTCTTTTAAGGTTTTGCAAGGGAGAAAAATAACAGGCATTTTAACATTAGTCAGTATGGTTCAAAGACTGGATTTTTAAACTCCTCTGAGTTTTGAGAAATAAGGCTTAAAACTTTGCCTAACCAAGCATTCTTGTATTATTTAAATGAGATTCACTTTCTTTTCTGGCTTGCACTCAAAGACATTTTAAAATAAGAAAAAAAATTCAAATGATTAATGAGCATTTTAAAGAATTGAAAGAAAAATATTCTTAAGTTATTATGGTCAAGCTCCTTTTAAAACACATATAAGATGTTATCTTTGGATAGGATATTACAAAACCAAATGAAAATTGATTTCTACTTCAGCAACAGATGTATAGGTAAGGACACAGATGTAAAATTTATGTTTTTACTTTTCAAAATGAGTGCCAGTGAATTTAACTAAAGAAGTGATTTTAAGAGCTGTAATACAGAGATTTAGCAACTAAATTCCTAACATAAGAAGCCTGCAACCTACAGTTTACCAAAAAAAAAAAAAAAAACCAAAAAACTATTCAGTATATATTTACTGAATGTCTACTGTGTGCAAAAGTATCAATAAGGTAGAAAAATAATGTGAACCTTGGATATTCCCATTGATGAATTTATAATCTATTTAAAAAGATGGGTATGCATATAATATAATTAATACAAGAAACAAAGGAGAAACAGATTTCTCAGACACCATCATATTTGACTGATGTTTTAAGAAAGATGTATTGATGAAGACTGTTGTGTTAAAGAGGGAATAGAAAGAAAAAGTGAAGTGTAAAGAAAAATAGTGATAGAGTGAAGGGAGAAGTCCTTAAAAAGATGTAGGAGAGAAGTAAAGTTGATTCTGGGATCAAGGGATTGCACAATTGGCTTTAAAAATGAAGAAAGAAAGAAGTGGACAAGCAAGGTACTTTAGATGAGTCAGGGTAATCATGTATAGCACCTTGAACTCGAAATGACTGCTCTTGTAATGAAATTAAATGATATCTGTGCCTTCCTTCAAGTATTTGGCTGTTAGGCACTAGCTACAAAATAACAATGATTATCACAATAACAGCTTTATCTCCAGTAATCAAGACCGGAGATGCAGGCTAGCCTTATGGTTCAAATTGTCTCCCTAATACTCTGTGAATGTACCTGAAAGTATGAGCCTTATGAGCTACACTAATGGAGCGCTGGTGGTAAGGAAAGTTGCCTAGACAACTACTTAGAAGGTACCCTATCATGTGGAGGCATGGTCAGGAAAGGGGGGTGACATATGAGCATGCCTTTTGACAAATATTAACATGACTTTTAACATACGTGAATATGACTTTTAACATTTGACCTTAGATGCAGTTAGTAAATGGCCTACATTTTGTGAAGCTTCAAGAATATACACTTTTACGAGCCCTTTAAAACATTAGGCAGTGTTTGGTAGAGACATGAAATAAAGTCTCTGGAGCTAAAGTTTAATTAGTTTCAAAGGAAATCCCCTTCTCACACATACGAAATTGGCCAAAGTTTGGGTGGGCTTTGAGGTGTGATGTTTTCTCATTGGATAATGCTCTGCATTTCGTTTAAATATTTTTCTCATTAAAAATTACCTTTTCTCCTCAAAACCATCTATAGGGAGAATTTCTTTTTATATGTTTTCGATGTTTTTCCTCCCTTTATCTTTCATAACATCATTTCTGGTTCTTTTAGCTATAATCTTTATAAGGTAAAACCTAACTGTAAATATGAACAAATAACTACATTTTTTTTAAGATTTTATTTATTTATTTATTTGATGGAGAGAGAGACTGCGAGAACAGGAACACAAGCAGGGGGAGTGGGAGAGGGAGAAGCAGGCTTTCCTGCCAAGCAGGGAGCCAGTTGTGGGGCTCAATCCCAGGACCCTGGGATCATGACCTGAGCCAAAGGCAGACGCTTAACGACTGAGCCACCCAGGCACCCTGACAAATAACTACTTTCCTGACTGTATTACTCATTTTATGAAAATTTCACTTTTTTCTATCTTTTGTTATCATCCCAAATTTATACATAAAAAGAAACTTTATAAACTATATAGTTCAAAAAAGATGTTGAATCTTGTATATGATAACTTTCTCAGTTGTTTCTTCGGCCCATGCTTATTTACCTCCTATGAAGGGAACTCACTTCATTCTGGGACAACCCAGAACATGTTTCCAAATTTTATTGTAACCCACACAGTGAGTCTGCAATCACTCTGAATCTTTTGACAAACTGCCTTCCACTTTAACCATGATTTGAATCACTGTTCTGTGGTCATTGTATAATCAGTTTTGTTATTTAGAGCTGGCTAGATAATTTTCATATCAATTCATTTCCCATAAATTTTTACTTGGCCCACTACGTTACAACATTATGATTTAATTTCCTCCTATCTTCTGTAAGTCCTCACTCACCAAATCATTTCTAATTAATTTTCATCAGTTATTTTTCCTCCATTTTTGAATTGTGTGGGAACATTTCTATATTCACATAAAATAATGGTAATGGTAGCAGCAAACAAATTATGTCACATTCAGCATGGTCTGGGTACACTGTTATAAGAATATAGCCTTTCAAGTATATAATTTAAGTAAATAGGACCCTGTAAGGGAAGTGATCTTATTGCCATTCTCCAGTTAAGAAAGCAGATGTATAGTTGAGGGTCACACAATTTCCATGTTGCATAGTGTCAGCTATTAAGTAGCAGAACCATGATTTAAAATCATACATGTTTGTCTTCCTAGTCCTTTCTTTAGCCACTATCTCATGTGACTTCTCATATGCAAGTCTCTTTCAAATGAAAAGGCTAAGTTGTTGTTGCTATGGACTGTGAATATGAACCAACGTTCTTTCCTCTGTAAATGCTGGTATATAATTTGTGGGTCCCAGTGCAAAAAAATATCTGGAGTCCCTTTGTTCATATAGTAGCACATAGCACGCAGGAATAATAAAAAGTGTTTAAATAAGTGCTGCTAAATGTACTAAAATATAAAGCATTTTCTTCTGTAAGCTCTTTAATTGTCATGTCTTTTATTTGGTATTTAATGCCATTCAAAGTAAATAAAAATAAAAATTTTAAGTCATCATCGTTACCTTTGTTCATCTTTGTATTGTTCAGTGACAATTTTAATACAAATATGAGAGCTTTTATTCATATGTAATCACCAAGATTACCCGACTGATTTTTTTATAACTCATCATACTTGTATATATTTTGTTATTAGAATACTGGAATGGCAAAAATAAGGTGAGTTTTTATTTCCCTTTTGATACAAGTTGATATATTTTACTAGTACTCTACTTTAGGTTTACTGATCAGTAAGGAAGGACTGAAAGGAAGAGTAACTTTGAGTTGCCCTCTTCCTTTACTTTTCATCCTGTGTCATCATTTTCACTTGTAGTGGTTATTTAGCTAACACAGACAAGTAACCCAAAGAAGAAAGAATATGATCATTTCTCTTGGTTCTTTATGTTTCTCAGAAATCCTTTACCTTCTTTTGGTGTTCAAAGTAAGTTTTGGTTAGAATGGAAAGCATGGCCTCTTGGGGCCCTTAGTGTCTCTGCTTGCTTCATTGCAGATGTAACACACTTCCTTCCTTCTTGTTTTGAGTCTGGCTGTACCCCACACATCACCCCACACAGGTGCACCACATTTATATGCTCATTCTTGTAGGGCATTGGAAATGCAATATGTGAATGGGTGGCAAGGACTGGCAGACAGACATATAGCATACATCTCCTCTGCTTACCCACTTGTTCCATTTTTCACCTGACTTCATTTTCAAAACACGTTCAAAGATAAAATTGTCAATAACTTCATGAGTCTATGGCAGAAAATTAAACTGAATGTGAGGCCTTATGAATATGAGCCCTGTAAGACTGTACCATTCATGCCCACAAAGCTGGACCAGATCCCCGGTTAACTCAATTTCATTTGAGGGTCTCAGTTCTGGCCTATTGTACCTATTATTATAATTATATATATATATATATATATATATAATCTTCCAAATCATGGAAGATTTATATATTAAATACTTAATAGTGCTTATATTGTGAGGTGGTAGAAATGTCAGAATCTTTATATGTATGATCATATACAGGTATAGGTACTTACATACATGTATCTGTATACGTATGTACATATGTGCATACAGCACATGATTTTATATCATTCGGATATGGGCTTGATTATTTGCTTGTTGTAGTTAATGAGCATAAGCACCCACTTCTGAAATACTTTGTTTTATACTCTCAAAAACAGATATTAAACAATAGCAATAGAAGTATCATTCCAAGTTTGCAAAATAATCTTGAAATTTAAATTAGGTAAGATGTATTTGACAAATGCCTACACGTCCATGAAGATGCAGCTTATATATAGCCTCAAGGAGGTTGATGCTGCTTATTCTATTATTCAGGTAATTATTATTTTAATTTCTTTGGCACAATAGCTACCTGACCATATTCGAATGTACTATATATGTCAAAAATTTAATTACTCACATGGCTCATTCTAAATTAGTCTGTGTACTCACAGAGGCAGATTCTGTTTCTTATTTATGGTTCAATTGGCAGAACCTAGTGTACTTGATATTCCTAATTTATGATCAGGACAGTTTTTAATATTGAATTAATGAGTTTAGTAAAAGTAAGCCCTAATTTTGAGATTTCCTTTTAAATTCTATGATAGATATGTTCATGTTCAATGATATATACAGGGGTTTCAAGAAGTGTTAACTAAGAATTTTGTAGAAAAACAGCAGCCAAAGAATACTCAGAATATTTCTGCTCTGTTGGAGATAGGCAGAGTTAGACATCTGTACCTCCTCAGGCCAGTGTAAAGGAAACATCTGTGAAGCACACATTAAATTGTTTTCTAGGGAAACCCACCAACAAACAAAATCTACCATGTTTTCAGCCAGAGTGAGATGATGCAGAGCCAGAAGGGAAAACAAAATAAGTTTACAGAGTTAGAGAATCTCAGAAATGGAGTTGTGATTTATTGGTCTAGCCCCGCCATTGATGTCATGATGATATCATTGGCCAAGTGAATTTATCAAAGTGGATTGCTTAAGAAGATAGAAGTGCAAATCGGACTATTCACCAAATTGCAAGGTCAGCCAGTTTTGTCTTAAACTTTAATCAGTTAAATAAATACAACCTTTAATAGATTAATTCTCAAGTATATAAAATGTCCTGTGTAAAAATAGCAACAATTCAGAAAGAACTAAGAAAAATTTGTTCTTTAAAC
This sequence comes from Eumetopias jubatus, assembly GCF_037043125.1. Taxonomy (NCBI): domain Eukaryota; kingdom Metazoa; phylum Chordata; class Mammalia; order Carnivora; family Otariidae; genus Eumetopias; species Eumetopias jubatus. Next base: position 77,452,632 of record NW_028274811.1, on the reverse strand, counting down.
TTGTAGTCCAAAATCTGGCCATCTCTGTTGTGGCAGGATAGTGAGATCAGCAAAGAAAGAAATGGGGTGGGTAGTCAATGTAATAATATCTCTTACTGATTTTTAATCTTTGCTTTCTTTATGACCTACTGCAAACAAACCACACACCACTTCAACTGTCAAAACCCAAACTGTTCTTTTGTTTTAAATATTTTTTTTTTTTCAATTGAAGTATAGTTGTCATACAACTTTTAACAAAGTTTTTGCTTGGAATAATTTTAGATTTAAAGACCTATTGTAAACTTAGTACAGAAAATTCCCATACACTTTTCACCCCATTTCTCCTAATGTTAACAAAGACATGGAACACTTGTTAAAATTAAGATGTTAACACTGGGACATAACTATTATCTAAATTACAACCTTACTCATATTTTATCAGTTTCCACTAATATAGTTTTTCTGTTCTTGGATCCAGTCTAGGATATAACATTGCCCATACTTGCTGTATTGACCTAGTCTCCTCTGACTTGTGACAATTTTCTATGCTTGTTTTTCATCACATTAAGAGTTTTGAAGAGTACTGGTCAGGTACTCAATTGGGTTTGTTTGATGTTTTCCTCATAATTAGGCTGGAGGTATGGAGCTTTGGAAACAATCCCATAGAGATAAATTGTTGTCTCATTTCATCATATCAGAAGGTGCATGATGTCGACATGACACCGCTGTGACATTAAACTTGATCACTTGGTTAAGAACTTTCAAGCTGTGTGCCTGGGTGACTCACTTGGTTAAGTGTCTGTCTTTGGCTCAGATCATGATCTCTGGGTCCTGGGATCTAGCCTCACGTCAGGCTCCCCCACTGGGAGCCTGCTTTTCCCTCTGCCACTCCTCTCTCTCTCTCTCTCTCTCTCTCTCTCTCCTGGTGTCAAATAAATAAATAAAATCTTAAAAAAAAAAAGACCTTCCAAGCTTCTCTACTGTAAAAGTTACTATTTTTACTTTTACATGCTATATTCTACAGAAGCCAGTCACCAAGTCCAGACAACACTAAAGGGGAGGAAACTTAAACTCCATTCATGGAAGGCAATTTTGTTTAAAGACTATAATTTTTCTGTCAGGAAAATTTGTCATTTCTGCCCCATTTATTCAATAATTTGTATATAGGTATAAACTTCTATGCATTTATTTCATACTTCAGGTTGTAGTCTATTATTCCCTTTCTTCTTGCTTGGGGTTTTCCAGCACTGGCCATTGAGGCCTTCCAGGTGGGCTCTTGTTTCCCTTTGGTATGTCCCCAAACTTTCTTTGACACCATAAGATGTAGGTTCATGTTGGATTTCTCTTGCTCAAGTCCAAGGATCAGCCATGTTCTAAAAAGCTTTCACTCCTTTTACTGAAGGATAGGATGGTATTAGACACTCCAACCTGAGCTCCACATGTGATTGATGCTATTGGAATATAATTGCTCCTAAGTCATCTCAGCAGGCAGGGCTAAAAATTTGGGTGTATGCAATAATTCATTTATATGCATGTATCTATAATAATTATCTATATCTGTGTATATAAAAGGAAATATGAGGGGTGCCTGGGTGGTTTAGTCAGTTAAGCATCAGCCTTCGGCTCAGGTCATGATCCCAGGGTCCTGGGATCGAGCCCTACATCAGGCTTCCCGCTCTACAGGGAGCCTACTTCTCCCTCTGCCTCTCCCTGCTTGTGCTCCCTCTCTCTGTCAAATAAATAAATAAAATCTTAAAAAAATAAAAATGAATAAAAATAAATATGACTTTATATTGATGTCTCAAATTCTAGTCCAGCATGAGGGGGTTCATTGTGATTTATGTATAATTTCCTAATTTGAGAGCGAGAAACCTCTCTCTCATTAGCTACAACTTAATTATTTTGTCAGGCCATAATACTTATCACACAGTTTCAGAATTGATAACCCATACCCAAAGGAGAAGTTACCAAATAGAGTAATGTTGATGTACATTTACTTTTGTCTTTAGTCTTACAGTTGCTTCTCAAAACACCATCTTACAAAGTTGCTTATGTCAGCTCTGGTTTTCCTCACTGCCTTCAATGAGGCAGTGTCATAAATTTGCAATATAGTTATATTCATTTTCCCCACTCTATATTCCATTCTCGGACTCCCAAATCTAGTTGAATTTGGTTTTTTGCATATATTATATTTCACTCTGTAATGTACACCTTATGAGGTTTTTGATAAGCATACCATCCTGTATCCATCACCCCAGCAACACACGGAACACTTCTTATATCACCCTGAAGTGTAGTCTACAGTCCATTTGTAGTCACTGCTGCCTCCTCTACCCCAAACACTAGCAACCTATTGATTTATTTTCTGTCTATACTTGCCTTTTCCTCTTGAATCTGGCTTCTTTCACTTAGCAGAGTTTGCTTAAGATTTATCCAAGTTGTTGCATGAATCAGCAGTTTGTTGTGTTTTGTTGCTTAGTATTCCATGACATGGTTGAAAACCAGTTGGTTTACTCCTTTACCTGTTGAAAGACACTTAGTTGTTTATAATTTTGAGTTTAAGGAATGAAGCTCCTGTAAGCTATAAACATGCACAAGTAAGTTTTTGTGTGAACATGCATTTTCAGTTTACTTGGATAAACACCAGTTAGTGAAATTGTTAGGTTAAATAGTATGTGTAGGTTCAAGTTTATAAGAAACTTTTACACTGTCCCCAGAGAGATCGTACTGTTATACATTCCCATCAGCGATCAGTGAGAGCTCCTCTTGCTTGCAATCATCTGGTGTTATCAATGTTTTGGACTTTAGCCATTCTAATAGGTGTATAATGGTGTCTCATTTTGGCTTAATTTCCATTTTCCTAATGAAAAATAGTGGGAATTTTTTTAATCTATGCTTACTTGCCATCTACTTCTTTTTCTCCTGAAAATCTTATTCATATATTTTGCATATCTTCAAATGTTTTCTTAGTTTTGAGTTTTACTCCATTTTCCTTTTAGCTATAATGTTCTAGAAATTACGGTTTTTAGTATCAGAATAGATTGAAGATGATGCATGTATGGGAAAGTGCGATTTTTCTCCCTTCTTTTTCGACTCAATTATCTTTAAAAATAAAATTTCCCTGACCCAACCCCCTTTCTCTACATATTGTATCCTGCAAATCCTGATTATTAATTTTTGTTCTCCCTTGAAACTCTACCATCTCCATGAAACTCAGATTTGTCAGCTAAAAAGTAAGGAAATGAAAATCATCTGTAAGATGTTTTCTAACCAGAATTTTATTGTTTTGTGGCAATCTCCATGATTTTTGAGTGTAGATAGCAGATGCGGTCTGCATCTGTTTCCGAATTCCTTCTTAAAGGGATAGAATGCCCCCTCACTCTCTCTCACATATGTGATGTATATATTTCGAGTATTGTGTATATGTGTGTGTGTGTGTGCATGTGTGTTTGTGTGCAGATACACATATGTTTCTTTGTCAAAGAAATGTTTAAATTATTTGAGAGTTTAGACTAAAATTTCAATTATACATAGTTAATTATTATAAATAATTACTAAAGAAGTGAGATACTATGATTTGACATAGAATCAAATCAAGACTGATATGATTTTAAGTTTTCCCAGCATACAGTTATGTTTTAACAGAAATATTTTTTTTAAGGTTTTATTTATTTGAGAATGAGAACGAGCAGTGGGGAGGGGCGGTGGGGGGAGAGAGAGAGAAGCAGACTCCCTGCTGAGCAGGGAGCCTGATGCAGGGCTCGATTCAAGGACCTGGAGATCATGACAGGCGCCCCTGTTGTAACAGAAATAATTTATTTCTCTTCAGATTTCTCAGTTGGGTGAAAAGGAATAGTAAATGCCCAAAGAATATACTTCTAATTCAGCAGTACAAATTTCATCTAAATAGCATAAAATTTGTAAACTAAGAAACAGGGCCATGTTTATTGCAGTACTGTTTATAATAGCCAAGGTGTGGAAATAACCTAAATGTACCTCAATAGATGAATAAAGAAAATGTCGTGCATGTGTGTGTGTGGGGGGGTGGGTGTAATACTATTCAGCCTTAAAAAGGAAGGAAAAATCTGCAATGGGCAATAAAGATGAAACTTGAGGACATTATACTAGACGGAATAAGCCAGTCACAGAAAGGCAAATACTGACTGATCCCACTTAAGTGAAGTATCTAAAATAGTTAAACTTATAGAATCAAATGGTGGAATGATTGTTGCTAGGGGCTATGGAGGGGGGAAATGGGAAATTACTAATTAATGGCCATAAAGTTTCAGTTAAGCAAAATGAATAAGTTCTGGAGATCTGTTGTACAACATTGTACCTGTAGTGAATAATAAGGTATTATAAACTTAAAAATTGGTACAAGGGTAGGGATGCCTGAGTGGCTCAGTTGGTTAAGCATTTGCCTTGGGCTCAGGTCATGATCCCAGGGTCCTGGAATCCAGCCCCATGTGGGGCTCTCTGCTCATCAGGGAGCCAGCTTCTCCCTCTCCCTTTGCCTGCCCACCGCCCCCCCCCCGCTTGTGCTCTCTCTCTCTCTCTCTGTCAAATAAATAAGTAAAATATTTTTTAAAAAATTAGTACAAGGGTAGATCTAAAGTGTGCTTACCCCCTCCCCCCAAAAAAAAGAAAAGAAAAAAGAAAAAGGAGTACAAGATTCTGGTTATAGGAGCAAAGTTCCCAAAATAGATAGAATTGACTAGTGAAAAGAAGGGCCATATGCACCCCAATGTTCATAGCAGCAGTGTCCACAATAGCCAAACTGTGGAAAGAGCCTAAAAGCCCTTCAACAGATGAATGGATAAAGAAGATGTGGTCCATATATACCATGGAATATGACTCAGCCATCAGAAAGGATGAATACCCAACTTTTACATCCACATGGATGGAACTGAAGGAGATGATGCTAAGTGAAATAAGTCAAGCAGAGAAAGTCAATTATCATATGGTTTCACTTATTTGTAGAACATACGGAATAGCATGGAGGACATTAGGGGAAGGAAGGGAAAATGAAGGGGGGATATCGGAGGGGAAGACGAACCATGAGAGATGATGGACTCTGAAAAACAAACTGAGGGTTCTAGAGGGGAAGGTGGTGGGGGAATGGGTTAGCCTGGTGATGGGCATTAAAGAGGGCACGTTCTGCATGGAGCACTGGGTGTTCTATGCAAACAATGAATCGTGGAACACTACATCAAAAACTAATGATGTATGGTGACTAACATAAAATAAAATTAAATTAAAAAAAGACTTGATTATACTTTGTTTTAGCACCTTTTTAAAGCAATTCTCATAGACTATTAGGTATATTCTTAACATAGTTATTTCTAAATCCATAATTAACAAAATTTTAATGAGTTTTTCATTGCTTCCTCACGGGTCTTAATTTAATTCATTCTGTGATTCATTTATTTAAAAGTGTGTATTAAAATAGTATTCTATACCCATTGCTAAATCCTTTCTGGGTATATAGCCAAGAAGAAGTCTAATAGAACATATAACTAGAAGAGAATAATGTCATTTTGCCTAGTGAGGCATGTGTGTGTTTGGTAAGTTGGTTGGTGGTTGGTTGGTTGGTTGGTTAGTTGGTTTGTAGAGGTGAATACAATTAGACAATGGTAAATGATTCTTACAGTGTATTGCCTGGCTCATACTGAATGAAGTAAAGTCTCAGACCTAATTCTGCCTTGCCTACACACATTTTTTAAAAGCCAGACACTGATTTAAAACCTGTTTTTATAAAATTTTTATATCCTCAGCCCTCTGTCATGTTTTGTGTTTTAAGGACACCTTTCCTGAAAGCTTTGTGAGAATTTCCAGTGGCCACATGCAAATATCTATCAGAATAAAGTAAAAAAGAATCCTCCAAACCAGTGGTGTGACACAAGCCATTTGGGGATCAAGGTTAATATGTGAAGGCCCCTTTAGATTTTTATGACATGTTTATAAAAAGGTAGATATCCACTGTAAATATCCTAACCTACTTTTATTGCTGTAATACCATACATTTTTAAAAATGAGAACTAACGTTCATTGTTCTAATTAACAAAGTGATAAAGTGAAATATGAAAGTTGACTCTTTTTATAGCATAATAGTTTTAGAGTGTGAATAAATGCTAAGAGATTATTCTTAAAGCAGAAATTTCCTTAAAAGGCCACCAACTAACCCGGGTATATAGCTTAAACTAATTGAAGACAAATATGATACTGCCTGTATTGAATTATTTCAAATAAAATTACATATATCATAATAAAAGTTAACTACCATCTTGATTTTAACATGGAAAAATTGAATGTTACACCTGTGTTTTACAAATGAGATATAACCACATTTCACAATCTAGAGATCATATAACCTATATACAAAAATTTGTTTATTTTGAGGTGACTGATTCTTCCTGAAGATCTCTAATATTGACTCTCTTTTTTAACCCAAATGCACAGGTTTCTATTTAGTAATCTTAGCTGATAAATTTTATTGCTAATTGACATTTTTTTTTTTTTACCTATTTACTGTTTTTTTTTTCCCCCCCACAGAATAACATGTAAGATTCTTAAACACAGTAATCATGTCTGGTATATCATTTTATACCCACTGCCTTACACAGCTTCTAGATTCTAATTGTCATTCAATAATTATGCCATAGATCAGTAGTTTTCAGAATCCAGTGTACTCTCTTTGCACATTGTCGTCTGTCTCTTTTCCTGTTTTAAGTTACTAAGAATGTACAGTTGATAAATATTTGCATTTGAAATGTGCCCAACATCCCATCAGCAATTTGTCTGAACTTAGAAATGGGAAGTCGCTTAACATGGCCAACTGCTCTCTTAGTATCTCTTCACCTACAACTAATAAAATAATTGACCAATTGGAACAGAAGCTGAAATTTAACAACAGGTATGGCCAAAGTGGGATATATGAGTTAAACATCTGCCCTGGTTTTACTTTTAATGATCAATAGCTATTTACATCTTCTCTTTGATTGCACTTACTTATTGGAAAAAGTAGAAATAATGAGTTAACTAGCTGTTTTTATTTTCACAAAGTTAAAAAAATATCCTGTTGTCATTTGAATTTTCTACTAATGTCAGTTCATTTTGCTGTTTGCTTTCCTAGAGTTACTGTCCTGAATTTCTTTAAAATACTTGTGTCTCCAGCATTTCTCTGCATTGTTGGTATATTTCAACTCCTTTCTTCACAATTATTCTATTACTTAAGTACTACTTAAATTCTAGTTTGCAAATGGAAAAACTGAGGCAGAGAGAATTTGGATACTTTGCCTAGGGTTACACAGAAACTAGAAGAACAGCTCAGAGACTGGCTCCAAATATAATGGCTGTACCCTTGGCATCTCCATCCATACTTTGTAAATGCTCTTTCGTGCTCATCAAAATATATTTACAAAAATATTCATAGCAGTTTTTTTGAAAACCAAAACTCAAAACACTTAATATCCATCAGTAATACAATGGATGAATAAGTTGTGATATACTAATACAATGTTCATACACATTGATAAAAAAAGAATGAAATTAGTAATATACTTAAAAATAGATAAATCTCATTGATATTGTGAGCAAAAAATCTGGCATTAAGGTACATACTATGTGACTCTATATGGAGTTCAAAAACAGGCATCTTTTTTTTAAGATTTTATTTATTTGAGAGAGTGAGCAAGAGAGAGAGTGCACACACAAGCGGGGGGGGGGGAGGCAGAGGGACAAACAGACTCCCCACTGAGCAGAGAGCCCAACGTGGGGGGCTTGATCCCAGGACCCTGAGATCATGACCTGAGCCGAATACAGATTTTTAACCAACTGAGCCACCCAGGAACCCCCAAGACAGGCATCTTTGTTGAGGACTGAAGTCATACAGTTTTCCTATTTCGGAAAGAGGCATTGACTTAAATGGATCACATGCACACACACGCACTCTGATGTAACGGAAAGTTCTGTATCTTGCTGTAGGTGGTGGGGAAACATTCACCAAAATGCACACTTAAAATGTTTCACTTCATGTGTCTTGCTGTATCTGCTGTATAACTCTATTAAAAGGATAATTAGCCATCTCTTTTAAGTAAAAAACTGAATAACTCTTCTTTCATCATCTTTACATTGCAGAATAATTGGAATATCTCTTCTAAGATTAAGGCTTATATCTAAAAATAGTAGCCATTCTCTTATAAAATTACAAATGCATTTATACTTTTCTGACACTTTCTCATTACCAACTATCAAATCTTACACGTTATAAGAGTACATAGTTCTCACTGTCTCCTCAGGCTTCTAAGAGAAAACTGTCAACACTCAAACAATGCAGTCACTGTTCTCTTAGGACCAAAATGTAAATTAGAATTCATCTAAATTATTGCATTATTTTTTTAAACATACCTTGTTTCCTTCAAAGTACTCAGACTTCTCCATCACAAAACTGTCATCCCTTTACTAGAAATCAGTGTTGAGAAAAAGTAATACTTGTTATCTATATCCTAATCATATTCACTATAACTCTGCTTCTCTGCCACATTCTTCCAGTGATGCAAGTATTGCAAAGATGGCCTATTCCAGTCCAACATTTCAGTTTCAAATTGGAGATTTCATTGGCCATGTCAATCTTTTATAGCTTAATTAACAGCTGTCAACATGAGTTGTTAAATTTTTCCCAAAATTTCTAATGAGGAGTATATTCAGGGAAAGCAGTTTAGTTGGCTCTACCTGAAATGATTTCCATAGTACTCTCAGCTTAAAATTGCAACAGAAGTTATGTCTTTTATTCTTTCTGTGTTTTGTGACATATTTTTTTCACCTTCTAGCATGAGTAAACCATTTTTATTTGTCCGTGGTAGAATGCCGCTCCTTTACAAGGGGAACCCTCCTACACTGTTGGTGGGAATGCAAGCTGGTGCAACCCCTCTGGAAAACAGTATGGAGATTCCTCAAACAGTTGAAATTAGAGCTACCATTCGATCCAGCAATTGCACTACTGGGTATTTACCACAAAGATACAAATGTAGGGACCCGAAGGGGTACGTGTACCCCAATGTTTATAGCAGCAATGTCCACCATAGCCAAACTGTGGAAAGAGCCAAGATGCCCATCGACAGATGAATGGATAAAGAAGATGTGGTATATATACACAATGGAATATTATGCAGCCATCAAAAGGAATGAGATCTTGCCATTTGCAACGACGTGGATGGAACTGGAGGGTGTTATGCTGAGTGAAATAAGTCAATCAGAGAAAGACATGTATCACATGACCTCACTGATATGAGGAATTCTTAATCTCAGGAAAGAAACTGAGTGTTACTGGAGTGGTTGGGGGTGGGAGGGATGGGGTGGCTGGGTGATAGACGTTGGGGAGGGTATGTGCTACGGTGAGCGCTGTGAATTGTGCAAGACTGTTGAATCACAGATCTGTACTTCTGAAACAAATAATGCAACATATTTTAAGAAAAAAGAAAAAGAAGAAGATAACAGGAGAGGAAGAAAAGGGGAGTATGTCAGAGGGGGAGATGAACCATGAGAGATGATGGACTCTGAAAAACAAACTGAGGGTTCTGGAGGGGAGGGGGGTGGGGGGATGGGTTGGCCTGGTGATGGGTATTGAGGAGGGCACGTCCTGCATGGAGCACTGGGTGTTATGAACAAACAATGAATCATGGAACACTGCACCAAAAACTAATGATGTAATATATGGTGATTAACATAACAATAAAAAAATTAAAAAAAAAAAAGAGAAAGTCCAAATTTATCCTCTTACCTATTGAATTAATTACTGATCTCGGATGAAGTTGATGTTTTTGTATTTCATTATTTACCTCTTTGTAACTCTTTGATTTTTAATATTCTCAAAAATATCCCTGCCAGCTGAATTATCCTTTTGAATGATTTCTTCATCTCTAATAATTCAGAGATAGAGCAGCAGTCCTAAAGTTCTTTCTCTTTAAGCATTGCTCTATAAAGTTTGTACCATTGGGAAAATAACTTGATAACACAAACATAGAATACCTCCTGGCACTCTCTAGAAAATTTTCCTTAGTTGAGTGTTTTTTGTGGATCTCATATTAACCAGAGTCTTTTGGAGTAATTCATGAGTCTGCTTTGCCATACCTGCTCAGTGTTGAATTCTTTGTCCTTAATCAAATCATTTTCTCCCTATTTCTTAAAAAAAAAAATTTGTAGCACAAATAGGTAATTCAGTATAAAATCATAACCCATTTTAAATGTCCTTTGATCATATTTAACCTTGTGCTGATAGATTCCTTCTGTTTGAAAAAATAGGTAATATATGTTTACATGCACACAAAAATGTTTCTATATAGATAGTCTGTCTGCAAATACACAATTGTGAAATGATGTGTATGGATTTCAAGTCTTTTTAGGGTGAATACTATGCTTATTTAGAAGAATGACTTGGTTATTGCTTAACGTAGAAGATGAGACCCAACAGTATGAGAAGCTCATTTTCATTACAGCAATAAAAGAAATGGGAGCTCCACAGAGGAAACCAGGAAGCTGAAGGGAGGAGTAGAGATTAAAGAGATGTGGAATGAGAGAGCCAATTAAGATTCTGGGATGTCACAAATATTTATTAAGAACCTGCTATGTTTCTGGCATTATTCCAGTTACTGCAGACATAAGAGTGACATTTCTTGTTCTCAGTGGCCTGACATCCTAGTAGGCAATAAAAGACAACAAACAAGTAACTGAACAGAAACATTTCAGAAGGTAACAGGTGCAATGAATAAAATAAAATAGGGCAATGCAGTAAAGAAAGAAAGTAGGAATCTCTTTGGAACAGGTGGGCTGAAGAGTGCCTGGGTAGTTTGGTCCATTGAGTGTCTGTCTTGGTTTTGGTACAGGTCATGATCTCGGGGTCTTGAGATAGAGCCCCATGTGGGGCTCTGCAGTCTCAGCAAGAGTCTGCTTGAAAGTCTCTCCCTCTCCCTCTACCCCCCCAATAAATAAATAAATCTTAAAAAACAAAACAGGTGGGCTCATATGTATCCCTGTGGAGGCATGCTGGGAAGAGTGTCAGAGAAGGAATAGCTCTGTGCTGTGTGCAAAGGTTCAGACTGAGATCCTCCAGCCTGATACCCAGGGACTCTGCTAAATTCATCAGTATTTAATGTATGTAATATAATGTTTAAATATGGGAATAAAAACATGTATCTAGAATTCATGGTGAGATCAAGATGGTGGAAGGAACACAGATCATGAGGAATTTGCAGCTTGGGAGGCAAAAAAGCCAGCTACAACAAGCTCTGGGGGAAGTGCGTGACAGAGAATTTGACTACAGAGTCACGCTCTATTCATCTGTAGTACTTGTCTGTCATTGAATTGCAAGAATCATAACATATTTATAATGTTATCTAAATAATTAAGGAGAAAGAGAAAGCCCAATAAAGATATGTGTATAAGAAACTGTATTTTAATCTAACAATAAAAAATATTAAATGTTCTTAAAAGCACTAAAAAGCTTAGCATACTAATTATGATGTGTAAAATATGCCAAACAGTGATGTTTGGTGTGGGATGTGTGCGTGTGTGTGTGTGTGTGTGTGTGTGTGTGTGTGTGTGTGTGTTTGCCTCAAATTTTTGTCTTTAGCTAAGGAAAAGAAAATTGAGGGAGTGAGTGATAGAGATAAAAACTAGTGGAATAAAGGGAGGATACTGGCCTTGATGTCTGAATTACTCCACTACTTGTTAGCTCTGTAACAGCTGTGAAGGAAGTTAACAAGATAGTTTCATCATATCTAAAATGTATCTAAATAAGTTGCATAGGGTTTAGTAAAGAATATACGAAATTGTATGGGAAGAGTTGTAACAATGATAAAGAGAACCACTAAAATGATGTGCTGTTATTTAGAACATAGTTTGGGTCCAAATTTCACATTTTCCACTTAGTAAATTTACTGCTTACTAACCTGGAGGAAGCCACATAACTTCTCCAAAATTCAGGGTTTTCAGGCTTAACAAAGGGTGATCTTAATAGCTCCTTTACTTATATATGGAGCATGTATTCATTATTTCTATAAAAGCATGAATTGGAGCCAGTCTACTATTGTCAAGGTGATGTTAGCTTATTGGTTTCCCTTTCCTTTTATGCCACTTTTTTGAACATTTGTTTTTAAAACACCATTGGGAGAGTAAGGAATTTAAATTCATTTACTTTCTCTTTTTCAATAGCTTTTACAAGTTTGTTATCAAAGTTTGTTACTTGTGAACAAATTGAATCTCAAGGATTTTCTGAAATTTTTAACCTTTTAAAAAAATCTGCTTCTTGATGCCAAGTAAACTGGCTCTATTATATTTCCTCCATTCTCACAACCTTAGGAAATAAATAGAAAGTTCGCAGAGTAGCCATAAAGAAAAATACGTTCAGAGTTCAAATGTTGACATTCTCCGCCTGTCCAAATCTCTCCGCTGTTTTAAATGGGAAGGTCCAGTGTCTGGTTTATTTTACCAGTTGTAGCCGGAGTAGCCAGGAGCAGAGGTATCTATGTAGGACCGCCACCTCTTTTTGGAAAAACCACTCATTTCTGTGAAATGCTTTACTCTCATCGGCTCTTACCAGGGCCTGTTATTCTCATTCTGTTCCAGTGGGATCCACAATCTGAAATTACAAAAAAAAAAAAGGGATCCTTCACTTAGCAACATCATATTCCCTTGGGAAGTCACCTGGTAGCACACCTTGCATTATGGGGTTTGCATAGAGAATACAGGAGCACACCTGGAGGCTCTCTAATAGTGAAATATTTTGTTCTCACAGCTCTAACATTGACCCCAGAACTAAGCCAGAGGAAGCTGAAGAAGGACATGTTAGTGCCAATCTCTGTACTGTATAGCAAATTCAGCATTCTGTTCGTACTTCATTATAGTATCAAAGAGCACTCAGTCCAGCTAATAGGGTACAGGATGACTTTGTTCACCAGGAACTTAGCGCATCTCCCACTATATCACAACAGGTAGGTAATAGTTTTGTCTCTGTCCAGTGCTCTCATCTGAGCCTGTGGTAGCATGATATAACTGAATTTCCAAAGAAGACACAGTTCAAGGCATCAGTGAGTTCTCTGTTACACAAATAGTACATTTCGTACAGTTACTTGTGCAGCATTCTGATATATATTATGCATATAAACATTTCCACCTTAGTCATTGTGCTACAGGTAAAATGGCAAGGTGGTCCAAACCCATGAAATCATCTGAGAAAGCTTAACATTCAGAGTACAATCTGAAATTGTAGCCCTGAATATAAACATGGAAAAGACAAGCATTATTTGCTCCCTCCGAGAAGAGACTGTATAAGGAGCAGTGTCAGTTGCTATGAATTATGTTAAAGGTTAGAAGACACTGCTCTCTTATTTAGAATGGTTTTATGCTATCCCAAGTGAAAACAGGGTGGATTAAGCTATGCGTTTTGAATTTGAATGATGATATACTCGAGTAGCCTACATGATTAAGGGCAGGAAATAACTATAAAATCTCATTTTGTTGTATTAAGAAAACCTGTTTAAGAGTGTACACAGAAAATGCAGGATCTGTATATTCGTGTTTGAGGAAAAACTTTTGAGGTGACGATAATTCTTGAAAAAAGGCGCAAGCGATTTGATAATATCACTATGCTCACAGTTGAGAGTGGATCATGAGACAGAAGGGTCTAGAGGTATACAGACACAGAAAATGATAATTCCTGAGTCTGAATTTACAGATACATTATAAATTAAATGACAGTTCAGATTAAATGACAAGGGTTCTGTTATTTAATACCACACTTTGAAAAATCTAGGCAGAGAAGCAAATGTGGTATGGTTTTTAATAAATTGTTCAAATACACCCAAGTGACCATATTATTATACGGTGATGGATTGTACCAGAAAAGATTGGTAGAACCTCATAATAGAAGTCCAGGAATCTGGGGAAAAAATTCTGTAGTGCTATCAAGTAAAATAGCCATCAACTTCAAGACTTCACTAATACCTATAAAAGAATAAGTAGATAGCAGTATCTTTGGTATTTATAGATTTTATGTATGGTTGATATTCTGAAAACTTAAAATAACTTTAAAATGTTCGTGAAAATTCTTCATTATTGTCTATAAAATTTCAAATTACATTACCGTCAAAATATTGTAATACTGTTATTAAAATAGAGTTCTTCTGTATTTGTATATAAAAAGGTGTTTAGGGGCACCTGGGTGGCTCAGTTGGTTAAGCGACTGCCATTGGCTCAGGTTGTGATCCTGGGGTCCCAGGATGGAGTCCCATATCAGGCTCCCTGCTCAGCAGGGAGTCTGCGTCTCCCTCTGACCCTCCCCCCTCTCATGCTCTCTCTCTCTCTCATTCTCTCTCTCTCTCTCTCACATAAATAAAGTCTTAAAAAGAAAAAAAAGGTGTTCAGACTAAGTAGCCAAGGAAAGCACCTTCCAGAGAGGAAGAGATTGTTATAAACCTATTTCAATCTATTTATTTTTTATTCTAACATTGTAATGTTTGCAGCTTATAGCATACTTGTGTTCAAAATAGGCAAATTTGTTCTCTCTTAAACAAATAGCACGGATTGAAAACATTACTTGGCTATCTTTGAAAACATTATTTGGTCCATGTGTTTAAGAAATAAATTTTATGGTTGTATTTTTATAGCAGCTGAAGTAAAGTCTTATTTATCATATCTTAGTATTTATTTTTATAAAACAGAATGAATCCTGTCCTCTGATTATTTTTAGAAAACATAATTTGCAAAATTCCTACAAAATGAAACACTGCAGCTGTGTGCTTACAAAACTATATTCCTGGGGAAGAAGGGTCTTATTGGCATACCGGTGTAAAAATCAAATGAACAGGAAATTTTGATACAAAGGTTTTCAGCAGTGCATTTTATATATTTATAGTAGAACAGAGAGTTGCTTTAAATATGTTCTGTTCAACTTGTTTTCAGTCTCAGTAGGTAGTCAAACAAAATAGTAATTTTGTTGGAAGAAAACAGAAATCAACTGAATGTATTAGCTATCCTGTATGCTGTGAATTGAAAGACTTGCTTGAAGTAATGTGCTTTCCACAATGCTATCCGATTGAGGTTCACTCTTTTTGTACTTGGTCATTTAAAAGAAAACTTCAGTTACATACATGTATTGAAATTGTAAATGCTATTTATTTAGGTGCAGTATACTAATTTCAAGATAAATCTAAATCCAATTTAAAGATGATTTTTATAGACATGTAGGTAAGAGAAACGGATAAATCATTAAGTATACCATTTCAGTTGTCATGGAAATCAGTGGATGAAAATAAAGCATTTTGCTCATGAACTGATTTTTGGTCCACTTATCAGTTCTGATGATCTGTTCTTGGTGTTTATAGGAAATGGGCTTTATGTGGCATTTTTGTACATTTTTATGGTTTAAAGTGGTCAGACCAACAAGTAGAGTCACCATTCTTATATTCAATCAAAACCTGTCTCATATGGCTGCTTTTTGTATTACATGCTATTAAATGCTTTAAAACAGAGAAAAACAATCTGTTCTAAAGAAGTATAGGAAGACAGACAAAATTGTTTTGGGTCATTACACATAACATTTTAGTTTTTGCTCTATACATACTGGAAAACTATTTAGGCTCAGAAGTAAAAAAGAAAGAAATGGCAAGCATAGTCAGTCTTTTACTGAAAGCACATTTACTTTTTTCAGTACATTTAAGAATAGTATTCCATTTGCCTAGAGTTGATTACTCTCTTTGGTATTCCATTCAAAATTTGGGTCTGGGGTAGGATATACAGGATTCTAAGCAATGAATTTATTTAGCAATTCCCATAACCATAAACAGAAAAGTTATACAATCTAAGTATCCAGAATGTTCTATCAAAATGGTTAGTCTATGATAACCAAAATGAAGGAGGATCTAGTTAAGCCACAGAACACAAATTTGTCTAAAGGAAAAGAGCTTACATAGTTCATAAAGCAATTTTACTTTTTTGAATTTTTAAAAAAGATTTTACTTATTTATTTGACAGAGAGAGAGAGGCAGAGAGCACAAGCAGGGGGGCGGGGGGGGGGGGAGGCAGCAGAGGAAGAGGGAGAAGCAGGCTCCCCGCTGAGCAGGGAGCCTGACACAGCTTGATCCCGGGCCCCTGGGATCATGACCTGAGCTGAAGACAGATGCTTAACCCACTGAGCCACCAAGGCGCCCCCATAGAGCAATTTTAAATACACAAAGATGCTATTTAAATAGGAACATACTGCAGGGAGCCAAGTGAGTAGTCAGGCCTGAAGACACAAAAGATCAATTTGAATTGGAGAGAATAACTATGGGCCATGAAACAGGAATATTAGTTACATTTCAGAAATAAATTATTTAAGAGTGGTGGTTTCAAATGAAATGATAAACAGTAATTATACAAGAAGGATAATTTTGGTTGGGGTAAATTTATAGCCAGCACCAATGTGGCCATACAATGTACTGAATCCTGGGTTGCTGGAACCTTACAGTGTTGGTCTCAATACTCACAGCCCCTCGTTAGAAGGCCTTTATGCCCATTGGGTGGATAAGGACATTGAAGCCCTCTGCACCACATTGTGTCGTGAATCATACCATGTGTCTGTGTATTTCTGTTACTGGGCTTTTTATTTCTGATTCATGAATCTGTCTACCTGTATGCCAGTATTACGCGGTCTCAACTCTTCTAGCTTTGTATGAGGTTTAATAATGTAAATCGTACAAAAGTGCTTCCTCTTCTCTCTCCTTCTCAAAGAATTTTATCATTCTTCTCAGTCTTTTAGCATTACATATTCCCTATAAATTTAGATGGAGCTTGTCAATTTGAGCTACAAATCTTGCCAGCACATTCATTTATTTTTCCATAAATTTAAAAATTATCTTAGAGGAAGTTGGTATCTTTAAACATCCCCTTCCTGTCTGTAAATATGTTTTTCCATTTATTTAGGTGTTTACTAATTTCTCTCATTTTTTTTTTTAGTTTTACTGTGGCTCTCTTTATATACTTTGTTAGATTTATTGTTACATATTTAAATTTGATGCTATTGAACATGATATTTTAAATTTTATTTCCCATTTATGTTGCTGGTATATTCAAATTCATTAGCTATATTTTATCTTTCCCTTATATACAATCACTTTGCCAAATGCACTTCGTAAATTTAATATTTATATATTATTTTGGATTTTCTCATCCCATTTGGTTTTAATGGCAAATAATAATAGTATTAATTCCTCCCAAGCATTATGCTTTTTCCCCTCTTACTGCACAGGCCAGAACTTAAAATATGTCGTGGAAAAGTATTGGTAATGCACATGTTTGTTTCATTCTAGATCTCAAGGTTCAATATTTCAAGATTTCATCATAGTATTTATTATAGGATATCAGACATATTCTTTATCAAGTTAAGGAAATTCCCATTACTATTAGATGGAAAAGGTCAGGAAAAATGTTTCTGTGGTCCACTCTAACTTGGAATTGTTCAGGGAAGTAAATCCTGAAAAACCTAGTCCAGCTGGACTAAATTAATATAATACAAACCCAGCAAGATATCTGTCTCTTCTATTAAATCATGAGTTTTATGAGGTAGAAATCTTATTTTCTGTCCATTTTTTTTTCAGCAACAGTATTTTTATTTGTAAATCATGCAAAGGCCTATGAAATAGGTTTTCTTAGAACAGACCCATCTTGGCTAACTCAGTGGCACAATTCAAAAGTGAAAAATTAAGATATATTCTTTGTACAGAAGAGTCTTTAGTAAACCCAAGGAATGTTTTCCACCAAGATACAAACTAGACCCTAGTTTTGCACGCAAAGGCTGATGACTTTTATCACACACCAAGATTTGCTTTAATAGTTAAGGGACAGCAGTCAGGCTAGCAAAAAGTCACCAAGACAACAGAACATTTCCATGAGAGTAGTCATTTATTAACTGGCCAGATTACAAAAATAATCATGGCAGATACCTTAGTTCATCCTTCTAATAAGCCTATTGATCTGGTCTTCCCTGTTACCAGCATCTCCACCTTCTACAAAATGGGTGGTCTTTTTCTTCATTCCCCCTCGTGGAGAAGATAATTTGAAGGGCCATAAAAAGTTGTTTGCTTCTTTGAAACGTTTTCCAACAGTATAGATCTCGTGAATCAGATCCTCCATGCAGATGATGCCATATTTACCAAGAGATCGGGCAATCAATGTGTTATCTGTCAGGGCAATTCGCTTCTTGTTGATTTTGCCATAACCATGCTTGTAGATCAATTCATTCACCGACTTCAGATTTGGGTACCCCCATGCTATATAAGGTTCCACAATCCTTAGCATGTTAACTGAAGCCTTGTTGAGCTTAACAAAGGTGCCATTGAAGATCTGGCGAAGGCGAAGAAGCTGCAACACCTTTCGAACCTTTGGGCTCACACCATTGATACCTCTGATCCTGATGACAAATGCTAATTTGGGTTCCGCAGGTACGTAGAAGTTGCCAGCTTTTCTTGCCATCCTTGCCATTCGAATCTCAGTTCTGTACATCTGCCTATATTCCTTGTGGTAATGCTTAGCTTTTTCATAGATGAGCTTCCTTCTTGCCTTTCGAAGCATCTTCTGAGCAAACTTCTTCCTCAGACGCTTGATCTTCAACTCTGCAAAATTCCTTCGCTTCTTCTTAAGGGTTTCTGGCACAGCAGGAACCTTCTTTTTCTTCTCTTCTGCACCCTCCATGGTTCCAGCCGGAAAAGAGGACTCTGTCCATTTTTTAATCCTCAGTGCTTATCTTAAGGTTTGCCACACAGCAGACACTCAACATTAATGCATTAATCAATGAATATTGAAAAACTTGCAGTAAAACTCATGTGCAGAGATATAAAACCCATTTTAAAAAAATAAGTCATGGCATAATTTGTTAAAATGTATTGCATTGTAAAACCTACATACATATATGGACAAGGTACATACAAATTACTAATATGACTATCTGTGTGTGATGTTTGTGGGTATATTTTACTTGGTATATATAATGTAAATTTTCTTCCTAAAAGGAACACAGATTATGTTTAAAAAATTGCATAGACATACCTATCACTTGATACTTTCCAAAATAAACTCACCAGATTCTCAACTTCCTTTCATTAGATAATAATGTAAGTCTTTCAATTTGAAAATAACTTTATTACCATCATCTTACTGTTCCTCAGAAGTTTATATTCCACCCCTTGTGTTTCAGCCATACTCAAAAGAATTGTGTTAACAAAGAAAGGAATGAATACTAGGGAGATAATTGTACATGTCTTCTAGCTAGGTATAGATATACAACATAGTGATTAAGCTTCTCTATATGTTATGCTTTGCTCACCACAAGTATAGTTACCATCTGTCACCATTCAAAGCTATTAGAATATCATTGACTATACTTCCTAGGCTGAGCCTTTTATTCTAGTGATCTATTCATTCCATAACTGGAAGCCTGTCTCTCCCATTCCTTTTCACCCATTTTGCTCATCACACTCTCTCCCTCCCAAGTATAAATTTCTATTTGAAAGATAGGACAAATTATATCCAAGTTTTATATGATACACAATGTTAAATTGCCCTTCAGAAACTTTGGAACAAATTACATTTTTACAAATTTTACAAATTTGGGGACTTCAAAACATGTATTTTTTCCATATTACCAAATACGGGTTTGTCAGTGTTAGTAATTTTTAAAAGTGCAATAATTCAAAAGGTCATATTTTTTAAACTGGGATTTAAAGCTAAATATATTACACATTTTTATCTTTTTTCATATTTTTATTTTTAATATGAGATTTGTCTTTTCGTCAACCTTTTTTTTTTTTTTAAGATTTTATTTATTTATTTGAGAGAGAGAATGAGAAACAGAGAGCATGAGAGGGAGGAGGGTGAGAAGGAGAAGCAGACTCTCTGCTGAGCAGGGAGCCTGATGTGGGACTCGATCCTGGGACTCCAGGATCATGACCTGAGCCAAAGGCAGTCGCTTAACCAACTGAGCCACCCAGGCGCCCTCTTTTCGTCAACCTTGCCCATGTTCCTAATGAAGGACTAGATTTACACATGGACTTGTAGACAGTTTTAGAGAATTAACAATATCTGTCGCTGCAATTTTTTTCCCCAGTTCATCATTTGTCTTTAGAATTTGTTTATATTTTGTTTATAGTTCATCTTTAGAATTTCTTTGCCATGTTGATTATTTTTTTTTACAAGATCACACCTGTCAGTCATTTTCTTTATTATTTATTTGATTTGTGTTTTGTTTTGTTTTGTTTTTGGCTGCATTTACGCATATCTTCTACTCCAAGAAAAATATAATTACAATTAATAAATAAATACATATATTGTTTCAACAGATTTACCTTTTTGTATCATCCTTCTCTGATTAAATTATTTAATAAAACATCACAAATTGTTGTCAAATGAGAATTAGTTTAAGCCATTTGAAAAAACTTATTTTAAAAATTACATATTTGAGCTTAAAGGCAAAACAGTCCATACAAGGAAGATGCAAAAAAAAGTGGTTGTAGGAAGAAATATTTAAATATTAAATGACAAATACCTAAAAAACTTAAATTTATTAAATACCAGTTTTAAATGTGATTAATTTGTATTCTAGACTGAGGGAATAAAATATTTTATAAAAACAAATTATATACTACCTTTAATATTGTTTAATTTCTAATAGGATATTATAAGAAAAATTTCAAGTCAATAAAATCCATACAAATGAAAGGTAAATGTTAAAAGATAGGACATAAATATATTATCATACATTACATCTGTGCACTTATTAAGAAACAATTTGTTTTATCTTTGAATATAAGAAGCAGTTGAGGAACTCAAATTGGAGCAAGCAAGTGGTCATGCTTCACTTCTTCGGAAAAAATATTTTATATAAATATAAAGCATATATATGATATCTAAATTAAAGGAAAAAATCATAGTTTAAACCTAATACAGTCATTATTAATAACAACATCATAACATACATAGAAACATAGTAACAACGTACATGTTTGTTAAAATTATACATTAAAAATAATGTAATATTTGAATTATTTCTTCAAGATTTCTTTAAGGCACACATACATAAACTGTTTTTCAGGTCAAAAAATGATCAAATAGAAATGCAAAGGAAATAGTACATCTACATTGTGTTTGAAGATAACTGTATCAGTGTTGCAGAATCAAAAATTTCAGACTTGGAGACTCATATTGAAAATTAAAGTTTCCTTACTATAAGCAAGTGTTAGAAATGAAACAGCTTATAAGGAATCATATTACAATTTCTTGATTTATAATAATGGATTCTAGAAAAAGTAAAACATTAGCATTAGGAGAGAAATCCACTGTTTAAAGAAAAACTTTAGTTCTCTGGCTTTCTCCTCCCTATACCTAAGCCTTCATAACCTAAATATAGCTTGACTTTACATTTTTTTAAAAGTGCTTTTAACTTCCTGTGTGTCAGTTTAATAAAAGACAAATTTACACCTGAGGCTAAATGTTCTAGAAGGAAATTAATGTTTCACATGCTTTTAAAAGCAAACCTTTTTTCCTTTTTATTTTTTTCCTAATGAGAGCAGTGACTTTGGAAATGAATCTAAATAAAATAAGCTGTTTTGTGTCATTTTTTTAAGAGAAGCTAAATGTCTGTATATAAAAATACATTTTCTTATCTTTGGTAGTTGATTGGTTTGGGAAAATAATTTTCATGAGAAATTTAACTTGAAAATTAATATACAATGAACCAAATAATAACTTCCCCATTGCCCCAAGGAAGTTATATAGTACAAACTAAGTGAGATCTCTTGTCATTACTGTTACTAGTATGGAGAAAATAAATCAGCTGCCATTATTAATCCACATCAACCTCATCTTTTATGGTTTTCATTTTTATTATGAAATCATTAACTATAAAATATATACATAAGCAATGTAAAATAAAAATAGTTTATGTGAAATGTATATAGGTGTACCTATATTTATATATACATATTACCTACTGTATACAATCTAATGAAATAAAGTGAACAGTCTTCATCTACCACAGAATATGTAATCAAACTTCTAATCCATTGGTTACCTTTAAATCGGTATTTTTTCCTGGCATTACTGTCTTTGGACTATGTTTCTTGGAAAATTAATTTTGCTTCTCCCTTTTTTTAGTAAAAATATAATTGACATATAACATTACATTAGTTCCAGGTGTATAGCATAATGATTTGTATTTTTATGGATTGCAAAATAAATGGTCACCAAAATAAGTCTTGTAAACATCCATCAACGTATATATAGTTACAAAAGGTTTTTTCTTAGGGTCAGAATTTTTAAGATATATTCTCTTAGCAACTTTCAAATACACAATACGATGTTATTAACTAGAGTCTCCATGCTGTATATTACATTCCCATGGTTTATTTATTTTATACTTGGAAGTGTGTACCCTTTGACCCCCTTAAGCCACTTTACCAACTCCCAACCCCTGCCTCTGGCAAACACCAGCATGTTCTTCGTATCTATGAACTCTTTTTTGTTTTCGTTTCTTTTTTCTTTTAGATTACACACATATGTGAGATCATATGGTGCTTGTTTTTTTTCTGCGTGACCTGTTTCACTTAGCATAATGCCCTCTGTGTCCAACCATGTTGTTAGAAATGGCAGGATTTTGTTCTTTTTCATGGCTGAGTAATATTTATATTATATGATATTAATAATATTTATATGTAATATGTATTTATATATTATATATTTTATACTTATATATTAATTATATTTATATATTACAAAATTTTGTATTTATATATTATATAAAATTTACATATTATTACATATAAATATATAAATATTTGTTTTATATATAAAATTATATATAATTTCATGTCCTGGCTTCAGTGAACAATGCTGTAATGAATATGGGGGTGCATATATATCTCTTTGAGTTAGTGTCTTAGTATTCTTCAGATAAATTTCTGAAGTGTAATTGCTGGCTAAAATGGTAGTTCCATTTTTTTTTTTTGAAGATTTTATTTATTTATTTATTTGAAAGAGAGAGAGACAGAGACAGAGTGACAGAGATAGTGACAGAGATAGCAAGTGAGAGCATGAGCAGGGAGGAGGGAGAAGCAGGCTCCCCGCTGAGCAGGGAGCCTGATCTAGGGCTCAATCCCAGGACTGTGGGATCATGACCTGAGCTGAAGGCAGCTGCTTAACCGACTGAGCCACCCAGGTGCCCCTGGTAGTTCTATTTTTAATTTTTTCAGGAACCTCCATACTGTTTTCCATAGTGGCTACACCATTTTATAATCCCAACAGTATACAAGGGTTCTTTTTTCTCTACATCTTTGCCAACACTTCTTTTCTCTAGTCTTTTTGATAATTAGCTATTCTAACAGGTATGAGATGATACTTCATTGTGGTTTTGATTTGCCTGTCCCTAATGATTAGTGATATTGAGCACCTTTTCACTTGGCTGTCTGTATGCATTCTGTTATTTGGAAAAAATATCTATTCAGATCCTCTGCCCATTTTTATGTTGGATTGTTCTTTGCTTTTGAGTTGTAGGAGTTCTTTACATATTTTGGATATTCATCTCTTCTTAGATAAAAATTTGCAAATATTTTCATTCATTCAGTAGGTGCCTTTTCGTTTTGTTGAATTATTAGTTTTTGCTGCACAAAAGCTTTTGTATTTTTGCTTTTCTTGCTTCGGCTTTTGGTGCCAAAAAGTCATTGCCAAAACCAAGGTCAG
The DNA here is from genome assembly GCF_037043125.1 of Eumetopias jubatus. Taxonomy (NCBI): domain Eukaryota; kingdom Metazoa; phylum Chordata; class Mammalia; order Carnivora; family Otariidae; genus Eumetopias; species Eumetopias jubatus. Next base: position 77,428,893 of record NW_028274811.1, on the reverse strand, counting down.
AGAGCTTACCAAATGTATTTTTTTCCTAAAAACATTATGGTTTTAGGTCTTATATTCAAG